>NC_063202.1:12006470-12013970 GCF_017589495.1 Alosa alosa
AGCGTATCAGCAGTGCTAGCGTATCAGCAGTGCTAGCTTATCATTATCACACTACTCTTGCTCACGAAAGACATTGCAAATGGTAAATGGTGGAGGCTGCCATGCAAGGCGCCAACCTGCTGATTGTGTATCTACTTCCAATCAAGAGCATGTTTGATAAGAAGTGGTAAATGACACTGGTATTGTCAGTGCTGGGTCATCCAATCAAGAGCATGTTTGATAAGAAGTGGTAAATGACACTGGTATTGTCAGTGCTGGGTCGTTGGGTCTGTCGCCGGTGGCAGAGTTGATCTGATAGGAGCTACAGGAGCTCCTGGTCTGGCCCAACGACATCAGACCTCCGACTGTCTGCTTGGTGTGAGGTCCCTATAAAGAGACAGCATGTTAGTGCTGTATGTGCGGGATAATTGTGTTCCTGTGTGTGTGTGTGTGTGTGTGTGTGTGTGTGTGTGTAGGTGTAGGTACCAGTTTAAGAGGAATCTGATACAGATAGTGTTGGAGCTGTACGTGCATGATAACTGTGTTCCTGTGTGTGTGTGTGTGTAGGTACCAGTTTAAGAGGAATCTGACGCAGATAGTGTTGGAGCTGTACGTGTGTGATAACTGTGTTCCTGTGTGTGTGTGTGTGTGTGTGTGTGTGTGTGTGTGTGTGTGTGTGTCTGTGTAGGTACCAGTTTAAGAGGAATCTGAAGCGTATAGTGTCGGAGCTGTATGTGCGGGATAACTGCCACCCATTTAAGGCCAGTGTGTTGGTGTGGGTGCAGCTGCCTATGTGGGTGTGCATGTCCCTTGCACTACGCAACCTCAGCCTCGGAGCCTCACACTCACCTTCAGGTACACACACACACACACACACACACACCTGCCTCACACCACACACTCACACACACACACACACACACACACACACACACACACACACACACACTCTCTCTCTCTCTGTATGACCGCCGCGCAGCGAAGCATATAGGTTTAGTCTTTTTTTTTTCTTTTTTTTTCGCATGTCCAAATTTCCGTCAAGGATTCCCGGGACACTGAAAGACCGGGGTACCTGAAACTTGGTGGGCATGTAACCCCACATGGATAGCATGGAACCATCGTTTTTCGTTTTGATCTGTAGCCCCCAGCTGGACTGGACCCCCGAAAGGAGGGTAGGGCCGACCTGAGTTTTCTGTGAATATCTCGAGAACCGTAGGGTTTAGGAGGACCATTTTTTTTTTTGTATGTTGATCTCAAGGGGCCATGTCAACCCATTCCATAACCACTCATTTCATGTATAAGCGCCACCTAGTTAAACACAAAAAAAGTAAAAATGAGGTGTTGTGTCGCTTGGTACCTGTGACCTAACATAGTCAAAACTGCACGAAATTGGAAGTGTAGGATCATTATGACACCCTCTGAATGCACACCAAGTTTAGGTGGAATTCCGTTCATGGGGGCCACACAATAAATTAATTTATGTTACTATACACAAACTGGCCTGTAGGTGGCGGGAGACAGTTTTCTGTGAATATCTCGAGAACCATAGGGCCTAGGAGGTCCACCTTTTTTTTGTATGTTGGTCTTAAGGGGGCATGTCAACCCATCCCATTACCACTTATTTCATGTATAGCGCCCTAGTTAAAAATTAAAAAGCAAAAAATTAGGTGTTTTCATCACAATATCTCTGGCTGACATGGTCAAAACTGCACGAAATTGAAAGTGTAGGATCATTATGACACCTTCGAATGCATGCCAAGTTTTGTGAACTTTCATTCATGGGGGCCTTACAATAAAATGATTTATGTGTACATTTAGTGACCGTACACCAACAAAGGATTCCTGGGACACTGAAAGACCGGGGTACCACGAAAACTTGGTGGGCATGTAACCCCACATGGATAGCATGGAACCATCGTTTTTAGTTTTTTGATCTGTAGCCCCAGCTGGACTGGACCCCGAAAGAAGGGGTGGGGCAGACACAGTTTTCTGTGAATATCTTGAGAACCGTGGGGACCCTCTGACAGAGGGTCGGCAACCTTTTTTGCCTGGAGAGCCACTTTTACCAATTTTTTTTTTTTTTTTTATCTCAGAAGAGCCACATAAAAGCGGTTACAAAAAAAAGTTTGGATATTTAATGTACAGTTACTTTCATTCAACAGAGAATTTTTAAATACATTTTCTACTCGTTTTAAAAGTAGGCCTAATGTGCAAGTAACTTGAAATGTAAAGTGGAATGACAGAAGTATAGGCCTTAGGCTTCCCATGTACTGTAGGCTATGGTATGCATCATAGTTAATAACACAACACTCAATTTTCGTTGACATGTCATTGGCAAAATTGAACATTAGGCATACCAGATATTAGATTTGGTGATGGCCTTGGAGTCTGGCTGGCTCATATTCAGTGAGGTGAAGTTTCATGCAAGAATTGAGGCACCATTTAAGGGCAACTCCACTCAAAACTGTCATATCCATAACGACCACTAAATACCATGGCATTGTGTTAGCGTTATGGATGTGACAGTTTCCTGCAATGCCATTGCTTTAAGCGTGGTAGCAGGTTTGTCTTTATATTTTTCATATGTGAGAGATTTCTCACATGCAAAGTGGAACGAACAGGGTTAACACAGCAATACTAACTTCGTTGCAGTGTGCGCGATATATAGCGGGCAGTTCATTTTGGCGTTTTCAGAATTAGTCTTGGGATGGAAACTTTCCCATTTCAGCCAGCTTGTGTTGTTGGCTCATAAGCTGTGGTTAAGCTGGCGTTTCCTTTTTGACATTTTCCTTATCTAGCCTACAGCAAGCGCACATCAACAATAACAAAGTGTTCTCGTTGACTGAAATGGAGGTGATTTTGTTTGATATTGACTTGGCAACAAACCCCATGAATGTAACAGTGCAGGCTCACGATTCTGAGTCAAGTGAGGTGGAAAGTTATATAGGCGAAATTACTCAGATAGACCTACAATATTACATTTTGAACTAAAATAAAATACATTTTAATTAAATACTCATTAATATTTGCAAAAGCTGAGCCGCATCAGAGGGATCAAAGAGCCGCATGCGGCTCCGGAGCCGCGGGTTGCCGACCCCTGGCCTAGGATGACCAATTTTTTCTGTATGTTTGCCTCCAGGGGTCATGTTAACCCATTCCATGTGCACACATGTGCATAAACAGATACACATGCACACACATACATTCACAGTAATCATCATTATGACACATACTCACACAGTAGACATATATGCGCATGCATGCATATGCACAAAACACACATCACATGAACAAACACACAAACTGCGTGTGTACAGTAATTTCCTGTGTTAATGCGTGGCGTGTGTTTTTGCCTGTTTATGTGTGTGTTGTGTCTTGGCGCTTTATCTGTGTTTATGTGTCTGTGAGTGAGTGTGCGGGCATATGTGTGTTTATGTGTCTTTGCGTGTGTGTGTGTGTGCGCGTGTGTGTGTGTGCATGTGTGTGTGTGTTTATGTGTGTGCGTGTGCATGCATGCATGCCTGTATGTGTGTGCCTGTGTGTGTATTTATGTGTGTGTGTGTGCATTTTATCATCATCCTTCGCCGGCAACCCTTCGTTAAACACCACCATCTACAGGCTAATGTGTGTACAGAACATCTTAAAAACTAAATCGCCATTGTATATTCTTATTTTTAAGAACGGTTCGAGTAGTTATTTAGCGAAAACATTATTTTTCAGCTTTCGGGGGCCCAGTGTGGAGTGTCCCCGGGGCCAAAGCGCTTATTTTCCGTTAAGAGCTAGTGGGGCTACATACCCACCCGGTGTTTTGGTGTCCCGGGAATCGTTGACTAAAAATTCAGGGGGAAAAAAAAAAATTGAGGACTGATATCACAATGTCATAATAAATAATGCTATCTCTGGGAGAGAGAGAGAGAGAGAGAGAAGAAGGGGTGTTTGTATCATCATGTTTTTAAGAAACTATTTGAAAGAGCACTAGTACACTGCCATGATGACACTTTATATCCAGGTAAATAAACCTTCAATAAAGTGATATTAGTATGTTATTACATAATTAGCTGCAGTTATTACATTTTCAAAGTTTTTTTTTAACCCAGCCAATAACATATCACATTATAGGCAAAAAGCCCTTTTTTTAGATCTGCTGGTTAGTTTAGTCCTATTTTTTTGCACTATTGGGGCAGCCGTGGCTTACTGGTTAGCGCTTCGGACCTGTAACCGGAGGGTTGCCAGTTCGAACCCCGACCAGTAGGAACGGCTGAAGTGCCCTTGAGCAAGGCACCTAAGGCAGCTCACTGCGCCAGGATTAGTGTGTGCTTCACCTCACTGTGTGTGAGTGTGTTTTACTAATTCACGGATTGGGATAAATGCAGAGACCAAATTTCCCTCACGGGATCAAAAGAGTATATATACTTATACTTATACTTATACTATTGGTACACAGCCATTTGGCACTCTGAATACACATGTTATTTATCCAAGAGCCACCATCTGCATCCATGGCCGTTCAGCATGTTTGTGTTTATGTTTATGTTTGTTTTTGTTGTACTGATGCTAATGTCAGACTGTGCATCCACGTGTCCATCTGTGCAGTGTGTGAAGAGCTGGCAGTAGGGGGTGCCCTCTGGTTTCCTGATCTCACTCTACCAGACTACACCTGGGTCCTGCCAGTCAGCCTAGGAATCACCAACCTCCTCATCACCGAGGTAACACACACACACACACACACACACACAGCAACTTCCTCATCCTCATCACAGAGGTAACACACACACACACACCACACACACACACACACACACACAACACAGACACACATACACAGACACACAACACACTAGTGCCTGTAGTCACTAACTTTATCACATAAATGGATGACATTTTACCCAAGAAATGCACAAACAAAGATCTTATTTCTCTCACTCTGTGTGTGTGTGTGCGTGTGCATGTGTGTGTGCATGTGTGTGTGCGCATGCTGACTGTATTCACAGCTTCTGTACGATACAGGACACACACACATACACACACACAGGCTGGTGTATTGTTCACGCCTGACTAATGTGTCTGCCACCCCAGATCCCGTTTCCTTTCTTTACAGAAACAAGATCTCTAACCTCTTTTCTCTCACTCTTTTTTCCCTCTCTGCTCCTCTTCTCTTTTCTCTCACTCTTTTTTCCCCTCTCTGCTCCTCTTCTCATGTTTCTCTTTACTATACTCCCTTTTTCATCCAACTCTCTTTCCCTCATCCTCTCTCTCTCTCTCTCTCTCTCTCTCTATCTCTATCTCTCTCACCCTCCCATAATCTCTCTCTCTCTCTCTCTCTATCTCTCCCACCCTCCCATCATCTCTCTCTCTCTCTCTCTCTCTCTCTCTGTTGGCCTGTCTGGACCTGTTTCAAAGGGGCACCTCTGCAAAAAAAAGTGAACTGGGGGAAGAGTCTGTCCCTGTTGCTAGAGGTGGCAGGGGCGTGGCAGTGCCACTTTACCCGTGCACTGTCAGTGGGGCAGGGGCAGACTTAAGATCCTGGGGGGTCTTCTTGGCTGGAGAGCAGTACATCCAGAGGAACTGGGAAGGGCTGGCTGATAAGGTGCTGGGGAGGTTGCTGAGGTGGGAATGGATTAGACCGTGGTTCAGAGGGGCGGGGTGTTGATAGTCAATAATTTGGCAGCGTCCATGCTGTGGCATAGATTGACTGTGTTTAACCCCGCCAGCTGAGCTTGTAAGCCTCCTTACAGAAAAGCTTTGTAAACTTCTTCTGGGATGGGAACCGTGGCTACCTCAGGAGTCCTTTACCCCCCTAGCTGAGGGGGGCAGGGGCTCATCCATCTGGCCAGTAAGGTTAAGGCAATGAGGCTGCAGTCCACCCAGAAGCTGCTATCTGGGGACTGATCTACCATGGGTGGATTTGGGTCTGGCAATGCTGAGAACCAGGACTGAGATGCGTTTGGATCGACAGCTGTTCCTGGTGCCACACACTGCCACTGTTCAAACTCAAACTGAGCCAACAAGTTTCTATAGCTCAGTCTTTGAGGGCCTGGGGACACTTTAGGGTGTCACGTTCAACATTATGGCCTCAATGAACCTTTGTTCTTTAATCCTTTCTGGACAATGGAGGGTGACATATCAAGAAACATTGTGTCTCTTTTCACTGGGGCAAAATTACAACACTGGGCCACCAGCTGAACCTCGCTGATAGGCGGCTGGCTCTGTCCTTGACCTGGTGTCCTCTTTGGGCTGCAGGGTCAGAAAAGGTGAGTGGAGGGAGCATGTTGAAGCCTGAAGGCAGGTCTTCCTGACTCTCTATTGGGTTCATCAATCATGTGTTCTGGATGGGGGGGCCCTTTTTACATAATACCCCTAAAGGTCCCTTTTTCTTTAAAGGGTTTACATATTACCCTGGAAAAAGCCCCTAATACAATCTGCCTAATGCTAATCTACAGGACACACAAAATGCTTTCTTTTTTAGGGGATGCTTGATATACATTTTTCAGTGGCGGGTACATCAATGGACAGAAAAGATGTTGTATAATGCTTTGGTGGAATCAAGGGTTAGGGTTGAATATGCTTTTTTTTTGGAAGTTTCCAGACAGTGTGGATCATTTTCTCACAGAAATGGTGTACTGACAAGTCTTCATGAATTCCATTATTGATGGGGCCTTGGCATTTATGTGGTGATGTCATGGGGACTGGGGTGTGTGTGTGTTGGGGGGGGGGGTTATACTGTAGTGTTTTAAGGTGGTTTTTGATCCATGCAATGGTTCAATAAAAGGGGTTTTAAAAGTGAAAAAGTCTCTCTCTCTCTCTCTCTCTTTCTCTCTCTGCAGATCTTTGCTCTCCGGAGGCTGGAGGCGTCTAAGGTGCAGAAGTACGTCACTAATTTCATCAGAGGAATCTCCATACTCATGATCCCCATAGCAGCCACAGTACCTTCAGTGAGTACACACACACACACACACACATACACACAGTTTTCTGTGAGGTCAGGTCTGATGACATGCAATTGTTTTTCTGCACATGTGATTGTGTGTGTAAGCTGGTTGCACTGGAGAGGCTGTAAGAATGTTTAACACACAAACACACACATGCGCTCAAAAACACAATCTTGCCTTGGACCATATCTAGTTATATAAGTCAAAGTGTTCATCATATATCTTTTCGTTTCATGCACACACATATATACATGGAAGCACTCACGTGTGTGTGTGTGTGTGTGTGTGTGTGTGTGTGTGTGTGGTGTGTGTGTGTGGGAGATAACTGCTGACATGCGCACGGTTGTGCTGGTGTTTTGTCTACCCTCACACACTTAGACTTTATATAACAACTCCCAGATTCAACAAACCTGCATCACACAACACACATGTGATGCTTCCACACACACACACACACACACAAACTCATGAATGGATCCTTGGTTTTGCGTCTATTTTCGAGCTCCAGATAAGTAATGGAATCTGTTTCAAATCAGTTTGGCCTGCTGGTCTCACGTGGTGAGTGTGGTCACTACAGTGTGCCTGTGTGAGT
>NC_063202.1:12018970-12021470 GCF_017589495.1 Alosa alosa
GAGAGTCTTAAAGGCGGGCTTAACAGGATAACGACAGTCCTGCGACGGTGAACAACAAGGAAGGTGGCTATGGCTTAACCGAAGAGCGGTTGTTTGAATCGGCGTTATGCGTCAACTTTGGAGGAGTTGGACTTGTGCTTTTCTTTGAAAGTTGAGCAACACAATGCACTTAAGTCATTCCTTTTCGAAGAAGGATGTATTTGCCGCTTTGCCGACCGGATAATTATATGGTCGTGAGCGCTGGCCTATTGCATGCCTAGGCAGTTTGAAAGACAATTCTCTGCCAACCCCTTGGATTAAGCAAGGTGAATGGTTTGATTCCAGACTATACATTTAAATGATATAGGATGGCCCGCCAGGCTACTAGGCTACATGATATGAAATGCCTAGGCTAAACAGCGTGAAGTCATTTTTTTATTTGCTTGATGTTTGGCAGGCTTAGGCTATCCAAGAAAAACAAATCAAATGAACCAAAGTCTGGTCTTGTATTAGGCTAGGAACTTGGCAATAAACTGGAGACTTTCTGTGGTCTATCTGTAAACAATTCTGGGTCTTAAATTTAAGTTGTATGTTTGCCATTTCCGTGCTATTGCTCTGTAGGCATTTCCATGTTTGCACTGCACCAAAAAATATTTGACTGTGGCGCGCAATTTTATGCACTGGGCGCACCTTGAAACAGTGTTTACCCAAATCCAACCCTTCCCATAACATGTAAGGTAAATTGTGCTTGCTAGTATGATTAGTTTCTTTTAACTTGTCGGCCAGCCAGCCACGGTCATGTGATCTATATTTCGAAGAAAAACTCACTGTGAACCACAAGTGTAAAATCATAAGCCTATATAAAATCGAGAGTGACGTCACCAGTCGAAATAGCGGTATACCCCCCGAAGCTCATCGTATAATTCGAACACTGAATATAAGCATATGGTTATTATTAGCCCGTTAGAGTTTTTATGCAAAATGACGTACACCCATTTGGATGTGGACAAAAGTGAGAACGAGCCCATAACTGGGCAACTCTGTTCACAAACTTCCCCCAGTTTCACACCAGTTATTCCCACATAAAATTACGTTTTCACTGGGATTTTTTCCGATGCAAATGAACGCACCATAGGTTTCCTTTATGTCTAATAGCCGCTGATTGCTGTGTGCATGTGATTGACGTATGTGCAGGGTAGAAATTCGACTGAAATTGCATTAAATCAGGTTGTTTTAACTAATATTATGCTGCAAGTTGGGGTTTTGTCCACTACATTTAAGTTCCTGTTATAGACTAACTTGTTATGTTAAAAATTCCAGTTTATTCCCATTAATTTTCGTTCCCGTTAATTCCCATGGATTCCCGTTAATTCCCATGGAAAGTTTCCAACTTTGAAAACTCCCAGAATTTTGCAACCCTAGCCCTAATATACTCGGTCCAGTCCACCCGTGTAGGATGAGAGTTATTTTTTTATTGCTTTATTGAACAATTCAGCACAATACATATACATTAGACAGTACAAAAAAACAGACAGTAATAATAATAATGCAATAAAAAATACAACACACACACACAAACAATAAGTACAAAAAAGATCAATTATGTAAAGAGAAAGCAGATTATCTGTTAAGTGCTGTGCTAATAAGACACAACAGCCTATCATTTTTTGAGTTGTTTCGAACTACCTGTAAAGTATTCATAAGTGTATCCATTTGTAAAGAAAATAAGGGCAAAGAAGGCTGCCATTTTTGCTTGTGAATGAAAAATTGCTTGCAAAATAAAGAAATTAACTAACTACATATTCAAGGGATTTCTTTTCATGGTTTTCATAATAGAAAAAATATCTTTCATACTAAGGGAGTAAGTTATATCTAAACGATCAAAGTGTATGATGAGAGGTAACGACCTGAAGAATTCTCGTATGTCGTTCCATGTTGGTGTTGAAGTTGAAGCTCCGTGAGGAACTTAAAGTCGCTCGAGGCGAATGTGAAAGTTCAAGCTGTTTTTCAGCTTCAAGTTTTCCAGGGCGGGGTCGCGCGCTATCAGGCTGTGGTGATACACAGTGCGTCAGTCGCAGAGTGAGCTCGAGCTTGTAATGGTTTAACAGTAGCGTTGCAAGGAGAAAAACATAAAATAAACCAAAGATGTTAACTTTTTCCGTTCTTGTACTCGTGCTGTCGGTTTTAACCGCATCATCGACGCGCGTTACGCGCAGCTGTGGTGAATGTGTCCCGGAGAAGTGCGCGCCACTGCCTGCTGATGGCTGCACTGCCGGTACCGTGATGGACTCGTGCGGCTGCTGCTCCGTTTGCGCCGGGGGCCCGGGAGATGCCTGCGGGGGCCGAGGATCATCCGCCAAGCGCTGCGCGCCCGGTCTCGAGTGTGTGAAGAGTGACACAGACAAGAAGAGTAAATTGGGCACGTGCGTGTGCAAAAGCAACTACCCGGTATGTGGCACCGACGGTATTAACTACGTGACTGGCTGTGACCTCCGCGCCGCGAGCCAGAAGGCAGTGAAGG
>NC_063202.1:12026470-12056470 GCF_017589495.1 Alosa alosa
TCTGAGAGATCCAGTGATAGTCATCTCTCTCTCCCTCCCTCTCTCTCTCCCTTCCTCTCTCTGCAGTGACCAAAGACGACGAGCTGTGATGAGGCCCTCAGCTTGCGTCCCCATCAGATGCACACACATACACGCACCACATCATGGGACATACCACTTCATTTATTCAAATGCATCAAAGTATCTCAATCAGCATACACGCACACACACACATACACCTATCTCTCGACCCCTAGCTTTTTCAGAGGAACTTCAAACATGAGTTTGATGTGTGTTTTGATTGTTTCTGATATCAAACTGTTTTTCATTCTTGTCCCGTGCGTTCCACGGTCACTCAAGTGCCACATGAATTTAGTTTGGACATAAAGAGTGTTTGTGAAGAAATACTGTATATGGATAAGCTCCTCCCTTTTAGCTTACCCTCACACACACAGGCTTTCACAGTCCACACACACCAACAGCTAGGGCACCACGGAGCCAAACACACATACTCTAATCCCCCACTGTGTGTGTGTGTGTGTGTGTGTGTGTGTGTGTGTGCGGTGGTGCGTGTGTGTATAAAAGCTAGGTCACTTTAAGAGGATTTCTGTGGAATGTTGTTCGTTCGTTCGTTCGTTGGGTGCTATTTCTTCAATATGCGTGCAGAGGCCCCCTCCCGCCGGGCCGGACAGGGCCGTATACTCAGTAATGGACGACAGAGGTAGTATAGTACAGTAGTGTTTATTAGGATGTAGTATGCGGATGTAGCATGGGAGTATGTTAGTATGGGAGTGTGAAGGCTGTAGACTTCTTCCTGTGTTTACACTTGCTGGCCTGTTTGTATTCACACTGTGTACCACTAATTAATAAATAAATAAATAAATAAAAACAGACTGTGTGTGTGGACTGTCTTTATGATGCTGCAGCACACATCCCTCTAAATTAAGATGAAATGCTGTGTGTGTGTGTGTGTGTGTGTTAAAGAAGGATGTGTTTACTGATGTATGTGTAACGCTTACAAAGATAAGAACGTCTGGAATGAGAACAAAACACACACAAACACAGACACACACATATACAGTATACATATACACAACTTCAATCTCTCCATCTCTCTCTCCCTAAACACAAGAGTAAACTCAAAGAGGGGTCAGACAGAAACATTGCTTTCTTAAAAAATCTTTATTTCTGATGATTCTAAAGCAACTGATACTTGATGTCCTAAAATAACAAAACGTTGCCATAAACATGCACACACACCAAAAACAAGCATCTGTTCTATGGTGGTTGCTCTCCTGGTGAAGCTGAAGATCACTTCTCACTTCTTGTGGCCAAAAATCAAGTTCCTACAAACTTCAGACTCCATATCCCAACAGCCCTCGTTCAGAACAATGTCTCCCAGAATGCCTAGCTGACCATCATGCGAGGGGCAATACTCATGGACATGAGCTCCTGGAACAGCAGCTTACAGGCGTATGGCATCCGTACCAGCGAAATCTACACCCACCCACCCACACACCCACACACACACACACACACACACACACACACACTGGAAATTAGACATTCCTGCTTGAACAATGACAAGAAAAATAATATTTGAAAAAGCGTGTAGTACACTTGACCAAACCTGTGTGTGTGTGTGACATACCTGTGTCTTGTTGCGGCAGCCTCGGCACTCGTAGGTGTGTGTGCGTGTGTTTGCGATGGCCATGAGGCCGCACAGGTTGCAGACGTGCACCTGGTACGGGTCCGACGCCTCGAACAGACGCTCGCGCAAGAACTGGGCTGCCCCGTGAGCAATCTGACAATCTCGCTCCATCTCCCCG
Organism: Alosa alosa; assembly: GCF_017589495.1. Taxonomy (NCBI): domain Eukaryota; kingdom Metazoa; phylum Chordata; class Actinopteri; order Clupeiformes; family Clupeidae; genus Alosa; species Alosa alosa. The sequence continues at coordinate 12,028,279 of NC_063202.1, forward strand.
AAACGCAGACCTCCGTCACTGAAACACACACACACACACACACCCACCAGACATCACATACAGAGATAAAATCACACGTAAAACACACAATTTTAACAACCAAACACCCCCCTCCAAAACACACACACAAACAGCAGCAGTGCATCAAACATACACACAAACACTCATCCTGGACTCTCTTTCCAGTATCTGTATGGGGCCATGGGAGTGGATTGAAAACACACACACACACACACACACACACACACACACACCGTGACCTGCCCTCCATGGGCTGTCTGTTGAGGATCTGCACAGGTCCGCGGGCACGAGAGTGGATCTTGTCGTCCACCATGTGTTTGAGACGCTGGTAGTATGTCGGCCCGATGAATATCTGAGACGTCAACTTCCTGCCAGTGAAGCCGTTATACAACACCTACACACACACACACACACACACACACACACACACACACACACACACACACAGCAGTGAAGTTGTTATACAACACCTACACAGGTGTGCGCACACACAGCAGATAAGTATCAAACACAACATTGTAGGACTACGCTCCATGCTTCTTACGCAACAGGTAAGTGTTTGTGTGTCTGAGGTGATACACTGTACACTAACAACAGGTCTGTGTGTCTGTATTTGTGTATGTGTGTGTGTGTGTGTGTGTTTATACCTCGTTGCCTCTCAGGTGATAGCCGTATTCTGAGAGCAGGTTGGAGACCTTCTGCACGTTCACCGCGTCGTTAAATGGAGTGGCATCGCCGATCTCTCCCTTATTGGCAGACACCTGCAGAGAGCAGACACCATGGCAACACTCAGGGGCATCATCCAATCAGAATCTCATCTTTAGAACTTAGACATTCCTTTGAATGCACTGAGCTTATTAGAATGCACTGACTGACTTATTAGAATGCACTAAAAATAGAAACCGGGCGTCCGACAAAAGTTCTCTCAAAAGGTCGCGTCGCGTTGCATTTCGCTGCTTGCATCGCTTGCAGTCAGGACACTCTAATTGAAAACAATGTAATTAAACGGATTTAATCACTTATGTTCGCTCGCATCACGTGGTGTTAGAATGCACTGACTGACTCATTTGCATCATCCATTCATCTGTTCACTTATTTTCTCAATTAAACAATTAAGTGTTTGGTCTTCAAAATGGTGAAAATGTTGACCAGTGTTTCCCAAAAGCCAAGGTGACCAATCGTCCTCAAATTGCTTGTTTTGCCCACACAGCAGAGATATTCGGTTTATTTTCAGAGCAGTAAGCAAACCAGAAAATATCGAGTCTAAGGCCACGTCCTCGTCACGCGACACCAACGGGTATATTTTTCTTCCCGCTTTCACACCTTTAACGACACCATCAGAAAAATAACTTTTGCGTAGAAGACAACACGTAACAAAAGCAGTCGCGTGAAATAAGGAGACTACAAAAAATTCAGTTTTCAATTCAACTGTTAAACTAATAAAGCTCATTTTCAAGGTATGTGACTGCTATATATATGGAAATGCTTTTACGTTTTGCATTAGGTCTGGTATAAAGCATGTTACACTGGAGAAAACATTAAACATGCGTCAGTCATAGGTTGTAGTAAGCTAATGATTAACTAAGTTAAAGCGATGGTTCGGAGTAATTTCACCCTAGGGTCCTTTGCACCATGACCCCGAGCCAAACACCCTCCCAGAACCTGTTTTTCCTTGGTCGAACCCTGGTCGAGTAGCGCTGTCAGAAACTAATGACTTTCTGCAGGCGCTTATGTAACCTATAGAGTATCTCGTAAATTACCCCACTAATAATGCCCTGAATGGTACGAAACTTCTACAGTAGTACAACTATGTTTCTTTACTCATAAAACGAGGCATTGAAAAGTTTGTAAGTACACCAGGAGTTTATTTAAATAACACTTGCCTGATGGATTCTACTCTCTGCTACTATCTACCGCCAAGGCCGGGCGCTATTCCTGCGGATTTGGGAAAAAGCTTGTAAAAGTCCTGTCAGGAAGCATTCATAAGGATGTAGATCCAGGAATGCACTAATATTTTGTTCAGAAAACCAGTTTGCAACAATTATTAGTTAACACTAAGTTGTAAACACTTCGAAAAAAAAAAATATTAAAAAACTGGATATACCAAAAAACTTTGATGTAATCGCTTCCTGCCAGGACTTTTAAGCTGTGTGCTAAACAGTGTGCTTCTAACTTAGCCACAAAAGGCTGTGTGCACATAAATCATGACGGGGAAAAGAAAAACATTTTAATATGATAAACAAATGGTTTGGTTTGTTCTGACAAGCAGCGTGTCAGGTCGAGTGCGGTGGCTGAGTTGAGGGGTGAGGCTGTCGTCATAAAAATGCCGGCTACGCTGTCCAGACGGCAAAAGTTAACTGGCGGTGTAAAAAAAAAAAAAAAAAAAACACTTTGGAACCCGGTTTCAAAAAAGATCGGTTACAGTCTCCTAAAATGCTGGGGTCGTGTGGACGCAAGGCCTAACTGATAAAAATCACCGTCGTGTGGACGGGCCCTAAGAAGTTAGAATCATAAAATGTTGAGTTGTTTCCCTAAAAAATTACTCAAACTAATTAATTGATTAGCAAATTGATGTAATAGTTGGCAACTTATCCATTAATATTGTTGCAGCCCTGTTATACAATAAGGACGAGTAGTGAGAGCCTCAGATGCACACAGTTCTCCAGTAAGGACTCTCTCTCTCTCTCTCTCACACACACACACCAGGCTTGTGCAAAATTCCAGAATTTAATTGAAACTGGCTCTTAAATTCCAATTAAATTCTTGAAGTTCACTTGCATTTAAATTGAGGTAGCAAACAGGAAGCAGAATTGCAATTCGAATTGTGCACAACCCTGATACACACACACACACACACTTACCTTGCCCTGCAGGCACTCGATAAGATGGCCGACTGTCATTCTTGAGGGGATGGCGTGAGGATTGATGATGATGTCAGGGGTGATGCCCTCACACGTAAACGGCATATCCTAAACACACACACACAAACACCAAGCACATACACACACACAAATAGGTTACATATCTTGCATTCTTTCCTTATTAGGTACCCCTTCCTCTAGTCAATTCTATATCAGTGCACGAGCAGAGAGAAAGTCCAGAAGGTTTGAGTGATGATCCTTCAGTCTCAGACGCTCCACACAAATTTATTTGCCATTGTGATTTTTTATTTGCTGTTGTGATTTTTTTTTATATTTTGCCATTGTGATTTCCTTTTAGCGGTTGTGTTTTTTGGTTTTCTGCTTGCTGTGTGATTTTTTATTTGTAGTGTGTTTGGCACTTCAGGGCCACTGTAGTCCTCAGAGTCTCAGATTTTCCACACACCCAGATAGACACACACACACACTCTCTTCTCAGAGTTTGGCTGGTCCATAAAGTCAGTAGAGAAGTAGGGAAATTTGATGAAATCCTGGCTGTGAGTGTGTTTTCTAAAGCATTTAAAAAGGTCACAAACACACACACACACACACACACACACACAAACACAAACACTTCCTGCTCAAAGCCAGCAGTGTTTAGACTGAAGAGCTGAAGGTTCACACACACTCACTGAGATCAGCTGCAAACACACACACACTTCCAGTTCAAGGCCAGGAGTGTTTAGACTTTTAGGTTCACACAGAGATTCACAAACAGCTGTAGTTGCAGATGCAAATGTGCGCACACACACACACACACACACACTGACCTCTTGTCTGTACTGGATCCCACAGGTTCCCTTCTGTCCATGTCGACTGGCAAACTTGTCTCCAATCTGAGGGATTCTCACAGAGCGCACCTGTGAGAGAGTGAGAGATAGAGTGAGAGGGAGAGAGTGAGAGAGAGAGAGGAAGAGAGATGGAGAGGGAGAGAGAGAAAGAGTGATGGAGAAAGGGAGAGAGTGAGAGAGAGGGAGGGAGATGGGGAGACAGAGGGAGGGAGATGGGGAGAGAGAGTGAGAGGGAGAGAGAGGGAAAGAGAGAGATGTTTGTGAGAGATGTTTCTGAGAACACTGATCTGGGCCCAGATCCAATTGCATCTCCATATGCATATCCAACGCATGTCCAGATCATATCCGGACTGATTTTTGATAGTCTAAACATTACATAAAGACATGAAATGCTATTTTTGCCAATCTGATTTTAACAAATTTGCAGGTGGTTTGAAATGCGATTCCAATCTGAAATCTACAGTACAGCTGCCTCTCCGTCTGAACAATCTGGCCCCTCTGAAATCACACACACTCACACAGACAGCTCACACACACACATCTCCAGTTCAAGGCCAGGAGTGTTTAGATCTCTTTAGGTTCACACAGAGATTCACAAACAGCTGTAGTTGCAGATGCAAATGTAAGACACACACACACACACACCCACTGACCTCTTGGTCTGTACTGGATCCCACAGGTTCCCCTTCTTCTGTCCATGTCGCACTGGCAAACTTGGTTCCGAGGGATTCTCACAGAGCTAATCTGTGAGAGAGAGTGAGAGATAGAGTGGAGAGGAGAGAGTGAGAAAGAGAGAGAGGAAGAGAGACGGGAGAGGGAGAGAGAAAGAGGATGGAGAAAAGGAGAGAGTGAGAGAGTGGTGAGATGGGGAGAGAGAGGGAGGGAGATGTGGGAGAGAGAGTGAGAGGAGAGAGAGGAAAGAGAGAGATGTTTCTGTGAGAGATGTTTCTGAGAACACTGATCTGGGGCCCAGATCCACCAGACCTCCATATGCATATCAACCCACGTCCAGATCATATCCCGACTGATTTTTTGATAGTTTCTCCAAACATTACATAAAGACACATGAAATGCTATTTTTGCCCAATCTGATTTTAACAAATTGGTATGGTTTGAAATGCGGCACCCACCCGAAATCTACAGTACAGCTGCCTCTCCGTCTGAACAATCTGCCCTCTGAAATCACACACACTCACACAGGCACACACACACTCACACACACCTCAGGTCTCCAGTCTCTCAGCAGATAGACAGCTTGTACAAGCATGCCAGATATGATCTCATTTAAAGCAAGGCAAGCCTCAGAGGCGTGCACACACTCACACACACAGCCAGATGGGACTTGTTTTATATCTCATACTCCTGGACAGTAATTTTTCTACAGATCTGGACATGGCATGTTTTATATCTAGCCCAATGCTATGTCTCGTTAATCTGTCAATAACACACACACACGCATACCTTTAACTGAATGATGTCAGAATTAATCACGCCCTACATTTAGCAAACAATGACACACACACACACAAGCTCACACTTTACAAGTCGCATGCACGCTTTGGTCGGTTGGTATCCATTACGAAATGGAATATCAGGGACATTATTAGCAAACAGACACTAGAAACCAGAAACTTCTAGAACTTCAGACAGTGAAGCTGTTCTTGTTGAAACCTGTCCCCAAAATTAAAATTTCTTGCACTCAACTAGACATGGTAAATGAGTGGGTGGAATTGCCACCATTCTCTCAAACAAATACAGTTGCACTAGAGTCAATTTTGGCGATTTCGCTTCCTTCGAGTATATCGCCCTCACTTTGAAGGACAGGGTTCCCACTCTAAGTGAAATGTAAAATTTCATGACTTTTCCCTGACAAAAAACCTGAATTTCGATGACCTACTTTATAATGAAGGGTACAATGTACAGACCAAAGATATCAGAACAGTCGCATAGCGTTCAAGAATCTTTTACTTTTTTTCAGGGCGGGAGATGAATAAATGGGTATTGAATGAACAAAGTTGGGCTAACCACAACTACTCAAGCAAGCAATGAAGCTAATAACCAGATATACACCAATTCTGAATGGAGATATATTTGTGTTAATGGATTTCGGCAAGTCAATTTTAAACTGCTACAACAAAATTCCCTGATATTCCATGACTTTGCTTCCAAAAGGATAAAATTCCCTGACTTTCCATGTCTGGAATAGACTTTCCAAAATTCCATGATATTCCAGATATTCCAGAAATTCCATGACCTGTGGGAACCCTGGATGGCTGACCCAGCTGTACTCCTATGTGTGTGTGTGTGTGTGTGTGTGTGTGTGTGTGTGTGTGTGTGTGTGTGAGAGACCCAGCTGTACTCCTGTCACTCATCATCACTAGTTACGTTTGGATAATTGTAAATGGCGACTTCATTGCACACACTCACCCTGATCTTGCAGAACTTGTACCCCTCCTGGTTGAGGGTGACCATGACCTGGTCCACGATGCCAGTCTCGCTGGTGCGCAGGAACGTGCTGCAGTCCCGCTTGACGTAGCGGCGGTTGGTGCTCTCCATCTCCTCGTCCACCTCCGGCAGAAGGACCGGTCTTCCCCCGCCCTGCGCCCGGACGACGCGCCGCCGGCGCCGATCAGGCCATCGTCGTCCAGCTTGTCATAGATGGCGTGACGCATGCCTGATAAACAGCCCAGGTCAATAGGTCAAATTACAGGACAGGCACGCACACACACACACACACACACACACACACACACAGCAACAGAACCCAGCAGAAATCAGAGAACATCATGAAACACACATACAAACACACACACACACACACACACACACACACACAGTGTGGGGAACTCACCCTGGCAAGTTTCTCTGTTGGGTTTCTCAAAGATCTCCTCCTGATCAAAGCCCTTCTTAGACTCCTGCTCCTTATAGGACCGGTAGAACACAGACCTGACACACACACACACACACACACACACACAGCAGATTTACACACACGATCACAACACAGAGCAAGTAAACCACCACAAGCACAGGCACACACGTGATGTTACACACTGATGTTACACACACAGGCACACACATGCGTGCACACACACTGATGTTACCAAAGAATCCTCGGTCCACAGCGGAGCGATTCATGATGACCGAGTCCTCCTGGTTGTACCCCGTGTAGGAAGCGATGGCCACGATGGAGTTAATGCCTGAACACACACACACACATTAAAAACATGGCCGTTGCTAGACATGAATGATGAGGCTATGCCCACACAGTACAGTGGGAATACAAATGGCGTGCTGTTGACTGATGACTGGCGCCATCTAGTGGCCCACACCTCAGTTTCATTGTGTGTGTGTGTGTGTGTGTGTGTGTGTGTGTGTGTGTGTGTGTGTGTATATGTATGTGTGTGTATATGTATGTGTGTGTGTATATGTATGTGTGTGTATATGACTATGTGTGTGAGTGCGTGAGTTCATGTGCATGTGTGTGTGTGTGTCCTACCTGCGGCAGTTCTCTGAAGTGCAGGTACTCCATGGAGGTGTGTGTGTGTGTGTGTGTCTACCTGCGGGCAGTTCTCTAAAGCGCAGGTACTCCATGGAGTGTGTGTGTGTGTGTGTGTGTGTGTGTGTGTGTGTGTGTGTGTGTCCTACCTGCGGGCAGTTCTCTGAAGCGCAGGTACTCCATGGAGTGTGTGTGTGTGTGTGTGTGTGTGTGTCCTACCTGCGGGCAGTTCTCTAAAGCGCAGGTACTCCATGGAGAGTGTGTGTGTGTGTGTGTGTGTCCTACCTGCGGGCAGTTCTCTGAAGCGCAGGTACTCCATGGAGAGTGTGTGTGTGTGTGTGTGTGTGTGTGTGTGTGTGTGTGTGTGTCCTACCTGCGGGCAGTTCTCTGAAGCGCAGGTACTCCATGGAGCGTGTGGTGACCAGGGGCTTCTGGGGGTAGTAGAGTACGTGGGCCAGAGTGTCCATGCGCACGTGGAAGTTGGTGATGTACACACCCATGGCCTGCTTCCCCATAGCAGACTGGTACGTGTTCCTGGGGGACTGAATACACACACACACACACACACACCTGTTTTGCCTGTTTTTTACCTGGTGGGGATGATGTGTGTGTGTGTGTGTGTAAGAGAGAGAGTAGTTGCCTATGTGTGTGTGTTACCTGGTTGTGATCAGGGAAGGGGATGATGTGTGTGTGTGTGAGAGAGAGTAGTTGACTGTGTGTGTGTGTGTGTGTGTGTGTGTGTGTTACCTGGTTGTGATCAGGGAAGGGGATGATGGAGGCACACACTCCCAGGATCATGGAGGGGTGGATCTCACAGTGTGTGTATGTGGAGCAGTAGGCCACACCCTTCTCCTGGAGGTCATCTGGGGTCATGGCCAACATCACAGTCTCCTCCTCCAGAGTGTCAATATACTCCACCACGCCACTCGCAACCAGGTCCTGCCAGCTACACACACACACACAAGATTTCAGGATTGGGTTTACACCATAAATACGTTGGAGTTGGTAGTGCACACCTGTAGTTGTTGTATAGTATAAGTATATATACTTTTTTGATCCCGTGAGGGAAATTTGGTCTCTGTATTTAACCCAATCGGTGAATTGTGTGTGTGTGTGCGCATGTGTATATATGTGTGTGTGTGTGTGTGTGTGTGTGTGTGTGTGTGTGTGTGTGTGTGTGTGTGTGTACCTGTAGTTGTTGTACTCTCTCTCCTTGAGCTGGTGTGTGTGTGTGCGTGCGTGTATGTGTACATGTGTGTATGTGTGTGTGTGTGTGTGTGTGTGTGTGCATGCATGTACCTGTTGTACTCTCTCTCCTTGAGCTGGTGTGTGTGTGTGCGTGCGTGTATGTGTACATGTGTGTATGTGTGTGTGTGTGTGTGTGTGTGTGTGTGCATGTACCTGTAGTTGTTGTACTCTCTCTCCTTGAGCTGGTCGATGTGGCGTCTCTTGAGTAGAAGCTTCTGTTTCTCCACGATCAGCAGGGGGCGACAGATCCTCCCCGCGTCAGTGTAGATCCTGATCTCCCGCTCACGAATGTCTCGGATCATGGACACCTGGACCCACTTGCATGCCCTTTTCTGCTACTGCTTCCTGCCCACCTAGGCTAAGTAGGGGTTGTTGAGTGAGTGCTAGTATTTTATTGTATTCTGAATGCATGCTGCTGTCTGCACACTCACACTGCCTTGAATGGGTTGTAGTGAGTATGCTGATGGCAGTGTGTGTGTGTGTGTGTGTGTGTGTGTGTGTGTGTGTGTGTGTGTGTGTGTGTGTGTGTGTGTGTACTAGGGATGGTGTTTGGGGCTATGGTAATGGTACAGGATTTCAAAATCCAAAAACAAAATCCTAAAAACAAACTGTGCCAAGACCCGACATATTTCGTTTCACTTTCACTAACTTTGAGAAACAGCCCAGTCATAGGGCACAGTTCAACAATGAGAGGTTGGTGTGATTTCCCCCAACAAGTGGACTCTCCCTGATGCAATGAACACGGCTGCATATGAAACATGCTAGAAGCTTCCACTCGAACAGTAGCAAAGCAATGCCTACAGACTATATTCCATTAGTGTAGCAAAGCAATGCCTACAGACTATATTCCATTAGTGTAGCAAAGCAATGCCTACAGAGTATAGACTATATTCCATTAGTGTAGCAAAGCAATGCCTACAGACTATATTCCATTAGTGTAGCAAAGCAATGCCTACAGACTATATTCCATTTGTTTGGAATGTTGCGTTAGATCAAACTCTAGGGGGCGAGAATGAACAGTGTACCCTGGCCTCCCTAATGCACACGTACTGCTGTGTGTGTGTGGGTGGGTGTGTGTGTGCGTGTGTGTGTGTGTGTTTGTTTGTGTGTGTGTGTGTGTGTGTGTGTGTGCTTGCTGACCTCTGACACGATGATGTCCATCTGGCGACGGAGTTTGCGGAGTGTGTTCATCAGCTGTTCCGGGTCCTTGTGTATTCCCACCCAGCAGCCGTTCACAAAAATCTTAGTGGCACTGCACACACACAATATTTCATTATGAGCCACTTGTGTATGTCATAGTTATGCATTTCCATCTCTTCCTGTACATGTGTGTGTATCTCCAGGTTCTGTGTGTGTGTGTGTGTGTGTGTGTGTGTGTGTGTGTGTGTGTGTGTGTGTGTGCTCACTCTGCGATGGCGGCAGGGGAGATTTCCTCCAGGTTCTCCATGCTCCACTCCTCCAAAAACTCCAGGATGGGGGACGGTTGGGAACCCACAGAGATGTAGGCCATCAGGGCCAGGTTCTTCACTAGCCCCACAGCATGACCCTGCAGACACACACACACATTGAGAAAAAAGGAAAACTTGTGTGTGTGTGTGTGTATGTGGGATGTACTACTGTGGAGAATATATTAAGGCGATGGGATTAAGGACTGAACATAACAAGTCATTCTTTTATAATCATATTAATTGTGTTATTCTTTCACAATCATATTAATCGTGTTATTCTTTTATAATCATATTAATTGTGTTATTCTTTTATGATCGTATTAATCACATTATTCTTTTATAATCATATTAATCACATTATTGTTTTATAATCATATTAATATATTAATATTAATATTTCACTCAGTCACTGGTGCTGCTACGCTCTACAATCTTTGGCTTCTTTAATCAAAGATCATTGATTACTAACTTGGTGATGCTTTAATTCCCTTTTACATACAACTACATATTTTACATACTGCTACATATTTTACATACTGCTACATATTTTATATATTGCTACATATTTTACATTGCTACATATTTCACATACTGCTACATATTTTACATTGCTACATATTTTATATATCGAGTTTGACTCATCGACTGAGCCGTCCGGGAGTTTTAACTTCCTAACTAAAACGTCAAAACTGTGTTGCCGTTATGACTGCAGCAGTAGGAGACAGTACTAGGAGGTGTCTGTGGCAGCTTGATGATAAGTAAGGGTGCCTGAAAGGGTCAAAATAGGAGTAGGAGGCAGTACTAGGAGCAGAGCAGGTTGAAATGGAGCACTTCTGCTGTAGCATTTACTGTTTCAGTTTTCACACAGATCACAGTGCTGTCGGTATGAAAAACAAAAACAATTGGTTTTACCGCTCCAGGTGCTACAGCGCTACACTCTGGGACATGAACATGCGGGCTCATGAACATGCCCCCAGAGTGTAGCGCTGTAGCTGCTCATGAACATGCCCCCAGAGTGTAGCGCTGTAGCTGCTCATGACCATGCCCCCAGAGTGTAGTGCTGTAGCTGCTCATGAACATGCCCCCAGAGTGTAGCGCTGTAGCTCATGAACATGCCCCCAGAGTGTAGCGCTGTAGCTGCTCATGACCATGCCCCCAGAGTGTAGTGCTGTAGCTGCTCATGAACATGCCCCCAGAGTGTAGCGCTGTAGCTCATGAACATGCCCCCAGAGTGTAGCACTGTAGCTGCCTGTAAGCTCCAATTCGACAACCTAGCAGCTCGATTATTTCTCGCCTTTTTTCGTACCGACTTGAGAACCAGAGATCGGTGTAAAAAAAAAAAAAAAAACCGGATTTCTCCTTTACGGCAAACTCTTCTGCTGTAGGAGTTATCATTTCAGTTTAACTCCACTTCTGAACAAGACATTGTGTTGTCTCAGGCTCGCTGCACATCTTTTAAAATTTGAGAGAATTGTTTGTTAATATGGATGTAGCTCGGAAATGCAAAATACTACAATTTTAATCTTGAGATAAAACGTGATTTATCACGATTAAATATCAATTGCTTGACAGCCCTAGAATATACTGTATATTGTGAGTTGAGTGTGTGTGTGCATGTGTACCTTTGGAGTATGTATGTGTGTATTGTGTGTGTGTGTGTCTGAGTGTGTACCTCCGGAGTCTCGGCTGGACACACCATGCCCCACAGTGTGTTGTGCAGCTGTCGGGGTTTGGCCAGTTTTCCGTCTCTGCCGATGGGGGAGTTCACACGCCTCAGGTGAGACAAGGTCGACGCAAAAGTCAAGCGATTCAACACCTAAATCACACACACACACAAAAACAAACACTCAGAAATGTGAATTTACACAAAGACACAGGTCCACTGGCTGTTCATGCAAAAACCTCTATGTGTTTGTGCGTGTGGGTTTGTGCGTGCGTGTGTGCACCTGAGACACCCCTGCCCTGGCCTGATGGGCCTTCTTGACGTCGCCCCATGTGTGTATGCGTGTGTCTGTGCGTGTGTCTGTGCGTGTGGGTGTCTGTGTACCTGAGACACCCCTGCCCTGGCCTGATGGGCCTTCTTGTGTGTGTGTGTGTGTGTGTGTGTGGGTGTCTGTGTACCTGAGACACCCCTGCCCTGGCCTGATGGGCCTTCTTGACGTCGCCCCAGTTGCCGGTGGCGAGGGAGTACTTGAGGCCATCGGAGATGATGCGCGTCTTGATGGCCAGCTCCAGATTGAAGTCTTTCCCGCGGTCGATGTACTTCTGTGCGTAGATGCGGATCTCTTTCAGCAGGTTCTTAAACATTCTGAAGGAGAGGGAGAGGGAGCCATGGCACACACTCATAAAGTTAAAGTTAAAGTTGAAGGTAAAGTTATATATTGACTGCTTTTATCCAAACTGACACAGACTTGCAACGGCTTGCACTTGGACAACCGATTGTCAGGCGGTAATTTTACTGCTGCAAAGATCATGATCATAGAGGGCATACGTTATGATATGCCCCCTATGATCATGATCATAACATATCATAACGTATGCCCTCTATGATCATGATCATAACATATCTTATGATATGTAGTGGCTGGTAGAGTTGTGGGTAATGTGTTACATTTGGGGTTTTTGTTGCTATAATTGTTGTTGATGTTGTTGTTGATGTTATAAGCGATGTGGTTGTCTTAATAAAGTGCTATATAAATGCACATTGTTGTTGATGTTGTAAGCGATGTGGGTGTGTTGATAAAGTGCTATATAAATGCACGTTGTTGTTGATACTGTAAGCGATGTGGGTGTGTTGATAAAGTGCTATATAAATGCACGTTGTTGTTGATAGCGATGTGGGTGTGTTGATAAAGTGCTATATAAATGCACATTGTTGTTGATGTTGATAGCGATGTGGATGTGTTGATAAAGTGCTATATAAATGCACATTGTTGTTGATACTGTAAGCGATGTGGGAGTGTTGATAAAGTGCAGTGTTTCCCACAGAATTGAATTCTATTTGTGGTGGAAGGTGACGGGGGGAGTCACAATTTTGAACAAATATGCGCAATGTGGTTATGATGCTAATGTATTTAATCACGATTTAGCCAGTCATCTTCTATGCCAACAACAATCCTTGCAGGATTTTTAATGTTTTCTTTAAACATGCATGCAGGTTTGTTGAGGGACAGAGACACAAGGAGAGGCTGTGCAAAGGTGCACATAGCTCTACAATGAAAGGATTTCATCCCATTTAAGTAGTACAACATAGAAAATCATTGTGCGGTGGTCAGTGTTGATATTGTGGTGGGCCGCCACAAATAAGTCAATGTATGGGAAACACTGAAGTGCTATATAAATGCATGTTGTTGTTGATGTTGATAGCGATGTGGGTGTGTTGATAAAGTGCTATATAAATGCACGTTGTTGCTGTTATTGTTGTTGTTCTCACCCTCGGAAGAGGAATGCCAGCAGAGGTCCAGCCAAGTCCAGTCTCTTGTTGCCATAGTGATCTCTGTCATCAAGCTCACGTCTACCCAAAGCAGCCAACAGCAGTCTATGGACCATGTACCTACACACACACACACACACACACACACACACACACACACACACACACACACACACACACAAATGGTGAGTGATGTGTGCAACATCAGTCACAATAAATAATTGACTCTGTGTGTGTGTGTGTGTGTGTGTGTGTGTGTGTGGGGGGGCCTACCCCAGGAAGTAGGCCTTCTTGGTCTCACAGAAGTCGCTGACCCCCACATGCGGCAGCACCTCCTTCTGCAGCACCTCCTTGGCGTACTTGATCCTCCGCTCCTTGGTGACGCCGGGCTTGGCACCACGCGACCCAATGAAGTTCAGCGCCACGTTCTGCTCCTGGATCACAAACGCCTCGTCCAGGGACGGCTTGACCTGAAGGAAGGAGGGAGGGACAGGGACACACACACACACACACACACACACACACACACCAGAGTCATGAAAGTCTGTTCAATCAGTAACAAAGAGACACACCAATAAAGACTGACTGTCTGTGACTCCAACTCATCTCACACAGCAAAGCCAGGCTGACGGGGGTCAGAGGTGACGAGATCAAAGGTCACTCACCATCTCCATCATCTCGGGGTCGTCAAAGTCGTAGATGATGTGCTCCAGGATGTCTCTGTCGGACACAAAGCCCAGTGCACGGAACACTATGATGATGGGCACTTCCTGCCGGATGTACGGCAGAGTGGACACGATACGCTGGCCAATCGCACTTTTCTTCACACCCTACACACACACACGCATAAAGCCAGATGTGAATGAACATGACTGCATGTGTGTGTGTGTATGTGTGTGTGTTACCTGTCCACCACGGGCCATCATGCTGACCCATATGGTGCTGGTGGGATGAGGAGTATATATGTGTGTGTGTGTGTGTGTGTGTGTGTGTTACCTGTCCACCACGGGCCATCATGCTGACCCATATGGTGCTGGTGGGACGAGGAGTATATATGTGTGTGTGTGTGTGTGTGTGTGTGTGTGTGTGCGTGCGTGCGCGCATGTGTTACCTGTCCACCACGGGCCGTCATGCTGACCCATATGGTGCTGGTGGGACGAGGAGTATATATATATGTGTATATATATATATATATGTGTGTGTGTGTGTGTGTGTGTGTGTGTGTGTGTGTGTGTGTGTGTGTGTGTGTGTGTGTGTGTGTGTGTGTGTGCGCGCGTTACCTGTCCACCACGGGCCATCATGCTGACCCATATGGTGCTGGTGGGACGAGAGGAGTTCTCCAGACAGGACCTGCACTCTGCTGTGTAGGCGTACTTGGAGTCCTTCTTAGCAAACACGTACACCGTGTTAGTGGCCATCTTCTCCTGGGCTATCAGCACCTACACACACACACACACACAGATATAAACGTTACACCAACATCACATGAGTTATACCAGGGATGGGCAACTTTGAAGCTGTGGCCAGATGTGACTGTGCACCTCCACTACTACCTACACTGTATATATAGGCTACAGGATGTCTGTAATCGGTGCGATTTGATTAGATTTAATACGATACGATGTAATAGGGCCCCAAAATGCCTTACAGTTCTTAACATTTGTATAATTTTACATTTTATTTACCATTATATAGTATCTAATTATATTAATAATTATTAAATGGGTAGGCAATAAAAGACTGGGGAGTTCTTTTTTGTTACTTCATGGCATGAAAAAACCCATTGGGTTTTTAATTTATTCAAAAGACACAAAGACTTTACTGGATTGAAAGACTGAACAAACATTTTGATATTAAGAACTTTGCCAAATGTCTCTAAACAAAATCACTAGGCCAATTAATAGCCCAGTCAACGCCCCAGTTAGTTCACTTTCAGAAGTGCACCGGAGCGATGGGGAGACTCCCGCGGAAAGGGGAAAGCAGGAGGCTGAGCACAGTTACCACACAGACAAGGGGTGTTTGTTAAAGCCTAAGAAGCTGGGTTAGAGACTTGTGCTAACGACTAAATACATCACTTCATTCAGGATACTGCAACACACACTTTAACGTCACACACATGTTATTAGTCCATGCTGCGTTTCACTAAACTCCACAACTAGTTTGTTACACACCCTCGTTGGAGAAGGCTAGACGCTCTGTTGATGTGTGTTAGCGCATCAGGCTAGACGCTCTGTTGATGTGTGTTAGTGCATCAGGCTAGACGCTCTGTTGATGTGTTTTAGCGCATCAGGCTAGACGCTCTGTTGATGTGTTAGCGCATCAGGCTAGATGCTCTGTTGATGTGTGTTAGCGCATCAGGCTAGACGCTCTGTTGATGTGTGTTAGCGCATCAGGGCTGGTCTTATGATTTTGGAAGTAACATAATTTGTGACGTTAGGTCTTCCGTAGCTTTAGACCGATTTCATGATGTGATTTGCCGTCATTTTAAAATCGGGTCATCGACCAATGAATCTTTACACCCCTACCAGTTACCCATCCCCGAGTTGTTCCTTCTGCCAGACTGCCAGATGGTCAGTGTGTTTTGGGATTCTGAGATGGTCAGTGTGTTTCGGGGTTCCAAGTGTTTTTTTGTGGTCACCTTCTCGGAGCCGTTGATGATAAAGTAGCCGCCGGGGTCCAGAGGGCACTCGTTCAGCTCACACAGGTCACGGTCGGTCAGGCCGCTCAGCAGGCAGTAGGTGGAGCGGAGCATGATGGGAATCTTCCCGATGAACGTCTTCTGGTGCTGAGTCTGCAGCTGCTCCTCACCCTCCTTAATGATGGTCTTAGTGATGTCCACATAGAGAGGGGCCGAATACCTACACACACACACACACACAGAGCAAGGTAAAACCCTCCTTAATGATGGTCTTAGTGATGTCCACATAGAGAGGGGCCGAATACCTACACACACACACACACACACACAGAGCAAGGTAAAACCCTCTTTAATGATGGTCTTAGTGATGTCCCTGAATCTGTGTACTTTTGTGTCTATAAATCCACATGTATATGAGGTGTGTGTGTGTGTCTGATGTGAGTGTAATGTGATTGTGTATGTAATGTGACTGTGTATGTAATGTGTAATTAGTGTATGTAATGTGTGTGTGTGTGTGTGTATTTGAGAGAGTGTGTGTGAGTGTGTGTGTGTATCTGTGTTTCCCCTACGTGAGGTTGCGGAGTCGGGCCTCGTTGGGCATCATAGGCGAGGGTGCTCCATCTCTTTCCCAGTGAGTGGGCTTGGACAGGTAGATCTGCTCGAACTTCAACAGGTACCTTGGCTGCGCACACACACACACACACGCGAAAAAGACAATCATACATAATCATGCAATTATTATGATGCAAGTTCCATATCTTCATTTTGTTGTATATTATATATGAATGGTTCCTCCATCTCGCTGCATGAATGTGTGTGTGTATGAATGTGTATGTGTCTCACCGGCTCCTCTATCTCCCCTGAGGTGTGTTGGGCCTCAGCCTGCAGGTCTATGGGCGGTGCGTCCTCTACGATCCTCTGCACCGACATCTGGATGAACTCATCAAAGGAGTCCAGCTGCTGACGCACCAGCCCCTTCTCATCAAAGTACGAGCTGCAGGGAGAGACACACACACACACACACATCACAGGGGGCAACAAATGAACGCACGCACGCACACACAATCACAACACATCACAGGGGGCACAGAATGCACGCACGCACACAGACACTTATCACAGGGGGCACAGAACGCGGGGCGGGCACACACGACACACACACACACACACACACACACACACACATCACAAGGGGCACAGGGAGCACACACACAAGTCACTTTCTGCACATGCAAACACACCATTCCTGTTCATAAACCACCGCCACAAAGGCTGGCTGATTTCAGAAGCACACACAGAGCTTCCTGCCCTCCCTCCTCACCTGATGACGATCCAGCAGGCTTCCTGCCACAGATCCGGGGTGATCTCATCTTCATCCTCATCGTACTGGATATCTGTAGGGTCAGGCATGAATCAGAGGGTGGCGTGTTCTATGTGTGCATTTCTAACATTGCAAATTAATCACATAACGTCATCAAGAATAGACAATATCAAAATATCTACAGGGCAACATGCCCCATAAACCTGAAGAAGGTAAGGTAATTCATCCGAGTTAAACACAGCTAGCAAAGTGTTCTTTGGGAATCATGATTGAAAACGAACTCCAATGCCAAAGTGTCAAGTCCTTAACAAATTATTAAGTCCTTTAGGAAGGCAGCTAAAGTTCCCTAATGCTTGCTAAATTGCTAGCCAACGCTAGCAGAGCAATAAAGTCTAGGTAGTGCAAGTAAGTTACCGCCAAATAATGTTCAAATTTTTGATTATAGCCGCAACTACGTACTGTTTCCACATACATATCAGGGACTACTTATCGCAACACGGAGAAGTATTATTATCCGGCTGCGTAGTACAGATCCCGCCACGCTAGCCAACCTAGCTATAGCTACCGGTAGAGGTATTTAGCTCTGTGAACAGAGAGAAGGCTAATGTTACTCGTGTTCTTTGTAAAACTTGGAGTATGATAAAAACAGAATTCCTGAATACGATCCGTCAAACATACCTTCATCTTGATCATACATGATTGTTGTTTGTTGGCCTGCTAACTACCAAGAGCCAGAATAACTTGACGAAAAAGTCTGTTGCACTCTGTAGCCTTTTATTTCCAGACGTTTTCCTTCCAAAACTAAACACAGGAAAATGGCGATTGCATTAGACGTCACATCCTTTAGACCGGACCGCACCTCGTTGATATTAATTTATGATGACGCAAAGGAATCTTCAAAAATGTATTTATTATTGTGTTATGTTTTGGGTGGTATTTTGTGTTATTTTTAGGTTTAAATGACTAAATTCTTAAGGATATTTCATGGCATCAAAAAGTCTTCTTTGTCAACTTCCTCTGATGTCATCAACTCTCGCCGACTCACATGTGGTATGTTTTCTAGGCGAATCGGGATCTACTGTCTGTGAGCGGACCATGGTTAACCTTGTCATGTAACTTAAACATACACGGACATATAGTAAATATGTATACATTGTTACAGTTGTCTTTATGGCAGATGAGAAGTTTACGACGCTTCTGTATGGTGAGACGGTCTTTTTCTGGTAGAGTCAAATGGAGCGCATCGCTTTCCCCTAGTTTGGAGCCGCAGCAGTACGTCTCAACCTCAGCAGCCACGTCTCTGCGATGGACAGCACTCTGTCTCAGGTCTGAAAAGAATGGGATCTCTAACTCCAGATGCTACCAAACCGGTCGAGGGGAAAAGGCTATAACGGCAGAACCGGACAACGAAGGAACCGTCCGGTTGGCCTTTGTGGATCCAGACAGAGAGGAAGAGTTTGTTTTCCTCGAGCAAGACGAGTCCGAAGACCTCGGAGACTCGCTCCCAAATCATCTGCGCATCACGGACACCATGATAACCAAAGATAAAGCGCCAGTAAAGTCGGACTCTGATTCCCCTCGCGGGGCCCTTGAGCAGCAAGCGCGTGCCCTCGCTGGGTTGAAAGTCAAAGCGGACGAGTCGCTCATCGAGTTTCACGACGTCGGGTTTCTGGTGGAGGAGATCTCGAAGTCTCGGCAGAAGAGACGCAAGGAACAGAAGGTCTACGGCTCGCCAGACCCAGACCAGCCGGCCAGCGACACGCCTTGCTCTGGCTGCGGAGCCCTCATGCACTGTGCGGACCCCGACATCCCCGGCTACATAGCCAGCGAGAAATACGCGCGTCTGGTGGATGAAGGTGCGCTCTCTAAAGCGACATGCCAGCGTTGTTACCTGCTCACGAACCACCAGAAAGCGCTGAATGTCACCATGTCCAAGGAGGAGTACCGGGACATCGTGCGCACGATAAAACCACAGAAAGCTCTGGTTCTCCTGATCGTGGACCTCCTGGACCTCCCCGACTCCATAGTCCCGGACCTACCGGAGCTCGTGGGACGCAACAAACACATATTGATCCTGGGGAACAAAGTGGATCTCCTCCCGGGTGATTCGCAGAACTACTTATCGCGGATCAAGAAGCGACTGGTGCAGTATTGCGCAGAGGCGGGGGTCCCTGCTGGAGACGCGACAGACGTTCACCTGATCAGCGCCAAGACCGGCTATGGCATCGAGAAGCTCGTGTCCAGACTTCAGCTGCTGTGGCGCTACAAGGGGGACGTGTACCTCGTGGGCACCGCCAACGCCGGGAAGTCCACGCTCTTCAACACGCTCCTGGAGTCCGACTACTGCAAGTCTCGCGCTTCTGAAGCCATTCGCAAGGCTACTATTTCCCCCTGGCCTGGTAAGGGTCCACACACTTCTGTGTGTGTGTGTGTGTGTGTGTTTTTGAAGTAAACTGCTCATTCAGCTGACATTTCATTCTCTGACTGTGTGCGTGTGTGTGTGTTCCACAGGCACTACTCTGAACCTGCTGAAGTTCCCCATCATTAACCCGACTGCGCACCGCGTGGAGCGTCGTCAGGAGCGCCTGCGTGTGGCGTCTGTGCAGACCCTGGACGAGCTGCAGCCGGAGGAACAGCACAGGCTCCACAAGCTCAGCAGACACGCCTACCTCGTGGGTAAGGAGACGGAGAGTGTGTGTGTGAGAGACAGAGAGAGACACAGACTATGTGTGTGGCTGTCTGACAACAGTAGCTCAGCAGACACACACCTGTGTGTGTGTGTGTGTGTATAAATGTGGGCACATAGAGCTAAAGATGAAGTGGATTTGTGTCTGTGACATCAATGGATAGAGCATTCCTCTATGCTCAGCTCGGTGTGTGTGTGTATTCGGCCCCTCTCTACGTGGACATCACTAAAACCATCATTAAGGAGGGTTTTACCTTGCTGTGTGTGTGTAGGACGTGTGGGAAGGACATTCCGCGTGGAACCACGTAAACAGAAGGAGTTGACCTTTGACCCAGACCAGGAGAGCTATGGGCCGGAGGTAGAGGAGGAGGAGGGCGGCCGAGCCAATCAGAAGGCTGCAACTGAAGAGCTGAGCTACAATGAGATCAAAGACGCCCACTGGTTCTATGATACGCCCGGCATCACGAAGGACAAAGACGTGAGTGTGTGTGTTTGTGAGTGTGCCTGTGTTTTCTGAGAGTTTATTTAATGGCTGTTGTAGCTCATTGTTACTGTCCTAGTGTGTGTTATTGGTACTGATGTTGGGGTTCGCGATAGATCCTGAGTGTGTTGTCGGAGCGGGAAGTGAAGCAGGTGGTCCCGACCGAGGCCATTACACCGCGCACCTTCATCCTGCCCCCTGCCACCTGCCTCTTCCTCGGGGGTCTGGCGCGCATCGACTACCTGGAGGTGAGCACTGACCCCTCATCTCTCACCTCTGACCTTTGGCCTTTAGAGATGCAGTGGGCATCACTGCCAGGTGCTCCCTGCCCCTCAGCGCAGGTGAAGTGAGACTAGACTCGTATATGTTGTCTTCCTGTGTACAGGTGAAATGAGACTAGACTCGTACATTTGTCTTCCTGTGTACAGGTGAACTGAGACTAGACTCATACATGTTGTCTTCCTGTGTACAGGTGAAGTGAGACTAGACTCGTATATGTTGTCTTCCTGTGTACAGGTGAAATGAGACTAGACTCGTACATGTTGTCTTCCTGTGTACAGGTGAAGTGAGACTAGCCTCGTACATGTTGTCTTCCTGTGTACAGGTGAAGTGAGACTAGCCTCGTACATGTCGTCTTCCTGTGTACAGGTGAAGTGAGACTAGACTCGTACATGTCGTCTTCCTGTGTACAGGTGAAGTGAGACTAGCCTCGTACATGTCGTCTTCCTGTGTACAGGTGAAGTGAGACTAGCCTCGTGTTGCACAGACACACACACTCTCAGCTCTGTCATTTACACTGTGTGCGTGTTGCAGTGTTTCCCCTAGAAATTTTTCCAGCAGCGGTGCTGTTGATCGTAGGAAGCCCCCCAAAAAAAAAGAGAACATTTTGAAAAAATTACTCCTTAAATGGTGACTTCTGGTGGATTTTGTGAAAGAAATGGACAGATTGAGTTACAAATTATGACATAACCATCAACACAAGCATTTACAAAGCATGATTATTGCAGTACTTGAACAGGATTATTCATGTTTTTCTTTCACCTTTTTCATTTACATTATAATGTAATTAGCCACTGTACAACTGTACACTGTAGGCCACTGTACAAACTATTACTATTTAGAATATACAGTGCTGTGCACAAGTTAAGACATTTATTTATATAATAACATTTATTATTTACGATACATGATACATTAAAAAATAATGATTGATGTCCTATTTTTTTTTTTTTAATTAAGGCATTAAGACAAAAGGCAAAATATGTTTTTTATTCCTCCCTTTAGTCAATTTCAGCAGGGGTGTCTTAACTTTTGCACAGCACTGTATAAACTATATAGACTTCTCTTTCATGCCATTACAATACAGTGTAATGACATGAAAGAGAAGTCTATATAGTTTATACTGTGCAAGTCGTATTGAGTGCCTGTCACTTTAATGCCGTGACGACCCGTGAGGCTTGCTTGATTCTCACGGTTTTAAGCTAACTTAGTAGCGTTGTTGTGCATTGTGCATAAGAATATGTGAATGAAATTAATTATGTTTCCCATGTCATTTGGTAAAATAAATGCTCAAAAACTCGAAGAAAATCTATCTTGGATTATAGCAGATAAGTGTCTTGTATCATATCTATAATTTTGGTGAGCTCTACAGGAATTAGAAAACTATCTCAGATGGAAATGATTGCGTAATGCGTATCCTATTACTCAAATTCAATTAAACCCACCATTAGGCTAGCTAGACCTGATTTGTACAGCCTTGGTATGTTAGCAACACAGGGCTTGAAAGCATTGCCTGTATCACAAACAAAACGAAACAATGCGTGAAATTTATCTGGGAATAGGCTACTGAAGGTAGAGGCTGAGCTATCTCTGGCTGGTTTTAATTTGGTTCCTTGGTTAACATAATGTAGGCTACGTTTTTTTGCACAAAATTGCCTCTGCTAATAAACTTAAACATAAACACAAACAAGCGTGATCTCCTGTGGAATCCCTGACTGCGCCTTCATTCAAAGTTAGCCTACTATTATTTGTTGACATGAAACCTGAACGAACGGCAGCTGTTCCTGAAGTTCACTTGTGTCTATTTTTTTTTTAATTAGGCAACTTTTTTGCAGTGGCAGCTTTGAATTCCAGGGAGCGCCTTCTTTGCTGATGAATACATTGTAGGGGAAACATTGTGTTGATTTTTTGTTACATGAGATAAGTGTGTGTGTGTAGGGGACTCACTCGTGCTGGTTCTCAGTACTGGCGTCTTCCAGAATTCCTGTTCATGTGACCACTCTGGAGAAAGCAGATGGCATCTACCAGAAGCACGCTGGCAGAGAGCTACTCAAGGTGGGTGTGTGTGTGTGTGTGTGTGTGTGTGTGTGTGTGTGTGTGTGTGTGTGTGGGATTTGGAATACACCCTCTTTCATGTTGAAATGCATGTGAGCGTTTTTATGTTGTGTTGTGTTTTTTAATTGAAGTGTGTATGTGTGTGTGTGTCATTTGTAATGCAGGTCCCTATGGGAGGTGAAGAGCGTATGAGGGAGTTCCCGCCTCTTGTTCCCCAGGACTTTGAGCTGATTGGTGAAGGTCCTGACACCGCTGTCTGTGACATCAAGCTGTCATCAGCAGGTACACCAATCAGTGTGCAGCAGCTATAAACCCGCCTCATACTCAAATGCCTACACTCTTATAGACCTGACCCTGATTCCTGAATCAGTGATTCATTCAGCTCCTGTGAGATCACACAAGAACCAAATGAGTCATAGATTCAGGAATCAAATGGGACATGCATTAGAATTTCAGGAATCATATGAATCTCAGACTACAGATTCAGGGGTCACGAGTCAGGGAATCATGTTCCTGCTGTTTATGTGTAGCTGGCCTCTCTTCCCTCACTCTAACTCTGTGTGATTGGTTGTTGTGAAGCTGCCCCCCCCATCCTGACTGTGTGTGATTGGTTGTTTTTTAAGCCCCCCCCCCTGACCCTAACTTTGTGTGTGTGTAATTGGTTGTTGTGAAGCTGCCCCCATCCTAACTGTGTGTGTCATTGGTTGTTGTGAAGCTGTCCTAAATGTGTGTGATTGGTTGTTGTGAAGCTGCCCCCCATCCTGACTGTGTGTGATTGGTTGTTGTTGTCCCTAAATTTGTGTGTGTGTGATTGGTTGTTGTTGTCCTAACTGTGTGTGTGATTGGTTGTTGTTGCAGGGTGGGTGGCGGTGACAGGGCGGGAGGGTGACCGTCTCCGCCTGCGATGTCACGCCCCAGAGGCTGCTGGGATGCATCTGCGCACGCCTCCGCTGCTGCCGCACATCGCCATGGTGAGGGGGCAGCGGATCAAGAAGTCGCCGGCGTACAAACCCTGTCGCCCCCCCACACAGCTGGACACCAGCCTCGCCCAACGCAAGGCCAAGAAGAAGAGTTGAGGAGCTGCGTGTGTGTGTGTGCGAAAAGACGAAGGGCTTATTATGTGTACGGTGGTTCCGGAGCATGTTGATGATCTCTGTAGCGGCCATGTTGGGTCAGCTCGTTTAATCTGCTGGCCAGACACCGAACACACGCGACTGCTCAGCTGAGCTGTTCATGAAGATCAACACACTATGCAGCCATCCAGAAACTGGCCTGTGTCTGGCGTGTGCGTGCGTGTGTGTGTGTCTATGTGCTCTGATGATGTGGGAAGCTGGATGGGCAGATCTAACCTCTTAATCGCTCACTGTATTATTTATACTGTAAATAAATGTATATCTTTTTTGTGAAAACGTGATTTCTTATGTTCATTTGATCATTTGAAGGTCAGCTGTTTCTTTGACATCACCAGTGTTGTGTGTGACACGTTACAGTAACGTAACTACTTTTTCGGGTAAAAAGTAGTATAACGCGTTACTACTGAAAATTTGGTAACAAAACCTAGTTCCTTTTTCAAATCGGCGCAACGTTACTTTTCCCAGGAAAAGATTTGACAGTGACACTGCTTTCTTAGCTGCGCTCTTGCGCAATAGTCACAAGCTATAAAATAAGCCCTTATGTATTTTGTGTTCACCTATATACCCATAAGATGTATCGAGGCTGTTATTTGATATTGTTTCATAGGGCTTTAGTGGTGGTGTTGAAGCCTATAATAGCCCAATGTTTTCTTGTCAAGTGCTCAGTTTGTGGCATTTTTTATAATAAAGAGCACAAAACAAAATATTTAGTTAATTAGTTATGTCCTCCATAGTAGAACTTTTAGGACATATTACACATTTACTTTTACACATTTAGGAACAGATATTGGGTTCTGCCCAAAGTAAAAAAAGTAAAAAAAAAGTTAAAAGTTACTTAAGTAAAGTAACGGATTACTCTTTTAAAAAGTAACGAGCAAACACTACTTTTTAAAAGTAACTTCCCCAACACTGGACATCACCCACGCACACAAAGGATTTAAAATACACAACTTTATTGAGCTCACCATCTCATACAGCGCACCTTACACAAAACAAGCCATGAGGGGAGGGGAGGGAACATCTGGGGGGTCTGGGAGCACAGCGATTGGCTACTCCATCAGCAAAGCCCCAGGCCAGTGGAGGAATTGGATTACAGAGATTTGGCCAAACCTCAGCTCATTACCAAGACAACACAGAGTACATGGCATCGATGGGGATGTGGATAAGATATACGATAAAAGAGAGACAAGAGATAACACATTTACACTGCTGAGACGAGAGATAACACATTTACACTGCTCAGACGAGAGATAACACATTTACACTATTGAGACGAGAGATAACACATTTACACTATCGAGAGACGTCTCTACAGGGGAAATGACCAGACAATGGCATGAGGCACATGAAGAGGAAGTGGGGGTCCTAACCGTCTACTGAGTGCATTTACATCGGGGTCAAAGATCACAGTTCAAAAGGTCAAGCCTGTTAGATCACAAGGTCAATATCTTCTACTTTGGTATAATAAACAGGAAGGGAATATTGCACCAAACATCCTACAGTGCAGTCTGTGTGTGTGTGTGTGTGCGCGTGTGTTATCATCATCCATGTTACAGTGCACATAATATAAGGATGAGGCTGTACTCAGAGACAGAGCCGTGTGTGTGTGAGTGAGAGCGAAAAATGATCTGATTGTGTGTGTGTATGTGTGAGAGAGAGAATATGATCTGATTGTGTGTGTGTATGTGTGTGTGTGAGAGAGAAAATGATCTAAGCTTTGGAGGCACAGATGAGTGTCTGTGGGGGGTTGGTCAAGGCCACCAAAAACCACCACCGAGAAAAAAATGATTGTCAAAGCAGCGAGTAGCTCAACTCATTAAAAAAGAGGAGATGGTGGAAATACAAACACACACACACACATAAACACATCCTGTCTGGACAAGTTCACAAAAAACTGTCTTTGGAAAGTGGAGTTATAAAAAAAAGAAAAAAAAAAAAGATTATAATAACCCATCAGGAGTGTGTGTGTGTGTGTGTGTATGCGTCTCCTTTAATTGCAGTAATCACTAGACCAGACTTGAATCTGACCTGGTACGGTGTAACATGGAGACCTAACACACACACACACACACACACACACCCCGGCCCCTGCCTCTATGGGTGCGTCTCACTGGGTTCCCTGTGGGGCGGCGGCGTCCAGGTAGTACACATTGACCAGGTGCCTGTTGAGATGGCGACGGTAGTCCATCTCCTGCGGAAAGGAGCGGTCACAGAAGATGCAGGTGTGTGTGTGTGTGGCCGTCTTGGTTTGTGTGTGTGTGAGTGGGGGCGAGGGCAGAGAGTGTGTGGGGGAGGGCAGCGAGTCGGTGGGGTGGGGGCACTGCCCCTCTCAGCCCTGAGTCCTCGCTGCGCTCCGAGGCGCTGTCGCTGAGCTCACTTCCTCCGTCGTGACTGTGGATGCCCTCGTCCTCCTCCGCCTCCGCTGGCGCGGGCCCCGAGGCCGACCCTGGGGGCAGACGCGGCGGCGACGACGGAACACTATCCGTGGGGGTCAGCAGTTGGTCAGGGGTAGGCAGGGGGTGCTCCGTCATCTGGGAAAGATCTAGAGCCGTCTGGGGCAGGTCTGTGGAAGGTTGGGGCAGATCTGTGGAAGGTTGGGGCAGATCTGGGGCAGGTCTGTGGAAGGTTGGGGCAGATCTGGAGTCGTCTGGGGCAGGTCTGTAGAAGGTTGGGGCAGATCTGGAGCCGTCTGGGGCAGGTCTGTGGAAGGTTGGGGCAGGTCTGGAGCCGTCTGGGGCAGGTCTGTGGAAGGTTGGGGCAGGTCTGGAGCCGTCTGGGGCAGGTCTGTGGAAGTTTGGGGCAGATCTGGAGCCGTCTGGGGCAGGTCTGTGGAAGGTTGGGGCAGATCTGGAGCCGTCTGGGGCAGGTCTGTGGAACGTTGGGGCAGATCTGGAGCCGTCTGGGGCAGGTCTGTGGACCATTGGGGCAGACGTGGAGCCGTCTGGGGCAGGTCTGTGGACCGTTGGGGCAGACGTGGATTTGTCTGGGGCTGCTCTGTCGTCTGGGGCAGGTCTATGGAAGGTTGGGACAGGTGTGGAGTCATCTGGGAAGGTTGGGGCAGGTCTGTCGTCTGGGGAAGGTGTGGGTTGGTCTGGGGCAGGTCTGTGGGACCGGTGGTCTGGGGTTGGTTAGGCGAGACAACTCTAGGGGTCTGGAGGGCCTGCGCGGCTAAATCGGCCTTGTCTTTAGGGAGCTGCAGCTGGTCCTTTGGGATCCTGATCTTGTTTCCAGTGATGTGAAGTCTGCTGGTTGAGGTCTGATGCTGGTAAACCGGAATCTTGAGTTTGTCTGCCGGCATATGCAGCTTGTCTGCTGGAGTCTGGACCTCCTTTTTAGAAGGTCGGGGTTCAGATGTAGTGACCAGGGCGTGAAATGGACGAGTCTTGTCTGTAGTAGTCTGGGGTTTCTGTGTAACAGTCTTGGTTTTTTCTCTGACGGCATGGGGTTTGTCTGTGACGGTCTGGGGTTCGTCTGTATTTATCTGACATTTGTCTTTGACAGTCTGACGTTTTTCTATGACAGTTTGGGATTTGTCTGTGACCATCTGGGGTTTGTCTGTGACTGTCTGGCGTTTGACTGTATTAATCTGACATTTTTCTGTGACTGTCTGGGGTTCGTCTGTATTAATCTGACGTTTATCTTTCTTTTCCTTTCTGTCTTTCGCAGAGTCCCGTCCAAGGGAGGGGCAGTCCAGAGCCAATCCCAGCAGAGGGGCGGGGCCAAAGTGGCAGGGGGGAGTGGTTGGGGTGGGCGGGCTTAGATCTGTGTCCATCTCCGCCTCCTTCTTGTCTTTCAGCACCTGGGTGCCTTTGGCGTCCGCGCCCGCACGGGGGAGGGGGAGGGCCGCGAGGGAGCTGAGGGGGGCGGACTTCAGCTGGTCGGGGGTGGGAGGGGGCGTGTCACAGGAGGGAGGCGGGATCTGTGTCGGCGGCTCCGGTTTCCTGCGTTTGGGTTTGGCTGGGCTGCTGTGTGTGGGAGTTTCTGATGACCCTGACTTAGGCTTTTGCTGCTTCCTCTTCACCGCCTTCCTCTTGGCTACCATGGAGATGTCAGCCGACTCACCAACGTCTACCTGGGCGGGGCTTGCAGCAGAGGCCGGGCTTGCCTGATTGGCTGAGCTGGTCTGAGGGGCGGGGCTTGCAGCAGAGGCCGGGCTTGCCTGATTGGCTGGGCTGGTCTGAGGGGCGGGGCTCTGTTGGGCTTTGGGCGGGCGCTTGGCGGGCCTCCTCGGGGTCTTCTTC
>NC_063202.1:12061470-12083970 GCF_017589495.1 Alosa alosa
GACGCCGAGAGAACTTAAGTTATTAGGGAAGTCTCGGTGTAAGTTTACATTAATTTGTGCGTAGTGCGGTGTCATTCATTTATTTTTTGCATGTCTTACAACATAAATAAAATGCATTCATAGTGAAGTCAGATATGAGCATACAAAGGCGCTTAGAACTCATGTTAAGCCTATAGATGCGCACTAAATCTTGAATCTTGTGATTTGATCTTGAGCAAAAGTATTGACTGTTACTAACAAAGGTATTATAGCAATATTATAAATGTGGCGGCGGAATAGCCTAGAACTTAGATGCCTTAGCCTTTGGCGCTTGGGTGATAACCAAAACTAATGTGAATCGCGGACTATCCTACAACCAAAGAAAGTAAAGGAGATTATTTTTTACCTGCGTTAGGCAAAAAAGGACGGGACTGCACCCTTCACAAACCGTAAAAATTAAGTTTATTAGTTTTACAGTTGACTACAGTTGACAGTTCACTATAAGTCCACACAAACAATTCTGGTTTCCTTGCACTAGCCAGTTTTGTCGTAGCCTACTCTGTCTGTTGTATGGCCTACACAGCACGCAAGTTTTGGTCAATTTCTGTAACAAACAGTGCCACCTATAGGCCTGGGATATGAAGTAACGTGTTGAGTCGTGTTGAGATGGATCCGTTTGGACGCAAATATTCTTGATACGGTTCCAGGGAAGACGGAGGAAAAAAAGGTCGGTTTGGTACGTGTGGACTAGGCCTGAAGGTGTGTGTGTGTGTGTGTGTGTGTGTGGTTTTGTTCAGGTTCTGACACATTGTAAGCCACGGAGTGTATACACACACAGAGTTCTTTTCAGGTCATGTGATCAGGCTACAGTTGCTGTGGTGAGTCACTCACAGGGGACATGATAAGTAATGTTTAGCCTAAACAGGAAGTGACTCAGGACACATGTACCCCACTTCCTGCTCCGACCCCAAGGAGCCTCTCACACATAACACACACACACACACACACAGCATGAGTCTCTTAGTTACGAGTATAAAACAGGTGGTTGCACTTTGGGTCTCTTGGAGTTGACAATAACCTGCATGAGGGACAGTGACAATGTGAACACACACACGCACACACACACACGCACGCACACACATACACACACGCACACACACACAATTTCCTCCTCACATACTTCCTCCTCATACCACATTTTTCTCCTCACCTCTCTACCCCACACACACACACACCCCCTCATGTAAACAGTTGGTTGTGTCAGTTTGACGCCTCTTTCTGACCTCACCCAGCACTCCCTACTGAGACAACAATGACACTCACACTGTCTTGTGTGCATGCGTGAGTGTGGGGTGGTGGGGGACTTCTCTATGAATGTGTGCGTGTGTGTGATGTGTGTAACATGGGGCGGGTGGTTAAAGTTAAGTGGATTAGAAGCTGTGGCCAGCCCTGACATTTCCCCAGCTGAGGATGTCTGATCTGGCGTTGGGCCGGCCTGACGGAGGTGATAGACAGCTTAACTGGTGGAAGATCACTTTGCCTTGTCACTCACAGAATGTGATTAAAACAGCCATTCTTACGGATTTGCATAAAACAGGTCTCACCGATTCCCCATTCTCTCTGCATTACTGGTTGTACCTGTCCCTGTGGGACTGTCTTTTGTGATCGATCACCCCTCCGTACACGTACCCAACTGTCTTCGCGTGTGATAATCGCGCTGGCTGTTGCTTGATGACTTTGTTTTGATTAGTTTGGCTCGTGCAGCCAACCCTCCAACAAAAGGCCATCGCGCAGCACACGGAGCTCGCGCTTTCGGCCATTTTAGAACATTAAAACAGCAGCAAGCCGCACGCACGCCCATACGGCGGAACGGGGCAGCATGACAAAATGATGACATTTAACCATGATAACTTGAATTTGGAATCACGCTGCAAAAATGGCCGACGGAAAGTTTCGAAGCCACAAGAAACACCAGGTGAAAATCTGCGCAGCTAAGTTATTTCACTTGCTCAAGGCCCCATCTCCGACGAACAAAAACTCATCTTGGTCTGTTAATCTAGGTTATCTTTACTACCATACTAGTGAGGTATAGTTAAAAAGTACAATGCCTAACATTTGCCCATTGTAGGCCTACTACGCGAAGTTTCTTTGAGCGTAGCCGTAGCCAGTAGAAGTTTCTGCCATGTTTTCCCTTCGATAAAAAGTCACTTTCCACGTCATGCTCGGAAACAACTTTGTCGATAATAAGTTCCAACTTCACGACATGGGAAATACTAATGCCATTACGCGTTAATGACAGAAAATACAACCTAAGGGGGCTGAATTCAACCGCTGGAAAAAAGTCGCTGTCCAGCAACACAACTGTGACGGTGCTCAACTCAAGCACAAGCACAGCTCGACACTAAACTCTTTTCCGGAAGCAGACAAGACTCTGTCGAGTTAACATCTCCAAAGTTACACAAACTCGAACAACCACACAACAGTAAGGGACTCGAAGTGTACAGTAACTTAATCCAGAATATTTTCGAGAGAAAATCCCCAAACTATTGGTGTGAGCCCAGTGTGTGTGTGTGTTTGGCTAGCCGTGGTCCTGATCTTCGTGCTGAAGCCCTGGACAGCGCCTCTCCCTTTCAGCGCAACCCCCACACACATTTACACACTGCCTCCATTTTAAAACAGTTCTCCTAACTTCTCTTCTCACGCATTGTTGCCATTAACACCGCGTTACTTCAGCGATCGACCACAGTCGACAACTTACCGATCGAGATGGTCTGTTGCTTTTCGGCAATTTTTGTAGATCGGGATTTCAAAACTTTTCTTTCTAGAGCGTTTGTTCAAGGAAGTGCACGTCTCCACACATTCCAACACATCGCTGTTCTTTCGCAGGACGGGCTGACGTCAGCGCGTGAGCTCGTGCTTCTCCCGGGGCTGTCTTCGGTCTGGTGGTTTTGTGTGCTAGGCCTACTAGTACTAGGCTATACACGATTGTACGTTGATTGTTTTACATTTTTTTTGAATGTGAAGAAGTCCCAAGGAAATTCCAAACGTTTAATGTCTACGTGAAGAGATACTGAACTCAGGTATAAAATGCAAACTCAAATTAACTTTACCTGTTTTGTTGTTGATGATGTTGAGTTGCTACTAGGGGTGTAGTGGTAAAATAAGAGGTGGGTAAAGTTTAAAGGAACCGTATGTAAGAAATGTATTTCAATTAATCATAAAATGGCCCTGATATGTCACTAGACATTAAGAAATCATGTTCATTTTAAATACTTAAATCACTGACAACAGTAGTCTGGCCAGGATATTGTCATTTAAAAAGTGAAGTTGCAGCCCTCAACTGATGTTGATGTTGTGTTTTTTCATGTCATGTTGTGTTTTGGCCTGATGCGCCACCCGTCACCTATCTACTAATCACAGGTCAGTAGTGTTTCGGCATCCGGGTTGGCAACCTCGAGTCAGGGGCGAGGGGGAGGGGATACACCTCTCTACAGTAATTTGAAAGTGATTGCAGTATCA
Source organism: Alosa alosa (assembly GCF_017589495.1). Taxonomy (NCBI): domain Eukaryota; kingdom Metazoa; phylum Chordata; class Actinopteri; order Clupeiformes; family Clupeidae; genus Alosa; species Alosa alosa. The sequence goes on from NC_063202.1 coordinate 12,064,969, forward strand.
GTTTTGGCCACAATCTTGCATATGGTTCCTTTAAACTATGAATTCTGTGATCAGGTGGGCCTATCAGATTTTTTTTTAAAGGCATTCAGAACATGTTTGATGATGTTGGAGGTTATTGTCCAATGTTTATAACAATACCAGTGGTATTAAATAGTTCCTACAGTGTTGACGAGTATACATATTGTGAATGTGGATAATACAGTGTGATTTTTGTAATGTTAAAAGTTGCAATTAGTGAATAAACTCTTTTGAGAGGTGGAAAAGCTATATTTCTGAAATTCCAGAGGTGGATAAACTGTGTTTACTTGTGTTTAGCCTCCACTTACAGTGCTGGTTGCTACCACAAATTCTCAGTTAAAAATAACAGGCCTCAGCCCTCTCACACTGCACACTCTATCAGAGTAAATTGCGTGGAGAGATTTAGGGGATTTTAGCAGAGATCATGCAATGCAAAGAGGCATATGATCCGCTTATCATCAACAGTCCAACATCTGCATAATGTAGGCCTGTGACAACGCAAACCTGTTCACCCTCAGAGTTGTCAGTGTGTTTTGTAAGAATATCATGCACGGTCTGTGTCAGTGTTTTGTAAGAATATCATGCACTGTCTGTGTCAGTGTCTTGTAAGAATATCATGCAGGGTCTGTGTCAGTGTTTTAATTCCGTGGAAATGCATGGATACCAGTTGCATTTAAGTGGCAGCAACTGGAATCCATGCATTTCCACAGAATTATTTTTGGAATCTGATCCTTTATCATACCTGTTCATTTGTACTTGTCGCTCGACTTATTGTGACTAAATTCAAGATGGCAGCGAACGGTAAACTTCCTGAAGGTACTGTCTGTATAAGTCGTCTTGTAAATAAATTACCAGTTTTTTTTTAAAGTTCTCAATGTCTCGTTTTAAATGTCAGGGCCCTCGGAAGTCTACCAATTAAGTGTGGAGCTACTTTGAGCCTCGTAAATGGTGTAAAACAGTGATTTATTTGCATGGCCAGGCCGATGCCCGAGGCAACCACTTTGAAAACTTGTTGGTGCAACTAGCGCCACATTTCAGAGTGCAGGGGACAAGCCGAGATGAGCTATGAGACAAAAGTTCACACTCGGTATCATGTTTCAACACACTTTAGGTCAATATCAAACCGAACTTCTCCTTTAAAATACAGGGGTCATAAGTATTGGCATCCCCTATGTTAAATTCCCATAGATGCAGGCAGATTTTTATTTTTAAAAGCCAGTTATTTCATGGATCCAGGATACTTTGCATGCTGATAAAGTTCCCTTGGCCTTTGGAATTAAAATAGCCCTCACATACCCTTCACCATACCTAGAGTTTGGCATGGTGTTATTTCAGTTAGCCTATTAGCTGGTTTGATGCTCATTGAGCTCAATGCAAATCAAACCAGCTATTAGGCTAACTCATTGTGTATCGGCCCTTCCACCTCCCTCCTCTCTCCTCGGTCTTGCCTCCTCTGGTTACAGTTAGAAAAATGGGACATCCTTGATGATGTCGAGCTTTGAACGATTTCCGGGGCACGAGCTGGAGGACCGAGGAGAGAGGTCGTATGCAAATAGAACTTTGATAAGAACCCCCTGAGACCCCACAGACTCCCATAGTCCCTGAGATTCCACACACTCCCATAGTCTTCCACTACCATAGTGATCATGATTACCCTAGCAACCACCATAGCAACTGCATTATTTTGCATAGCAACCACCATATGTACCCTAGCAACCATCCTAATTATCCTAGCAACAACCTAGCAACCACCACTATAATGTCAACCTAGCAACCACTACAGCAACCAACATGATTACCCTAGCAACATCCTAGCGACCATCTTAACTACCCTAGCAATAACCTAGCAACCACCACTATAATGCCAACCTAGCAACCACCATAGCAACCAACATGATTACCCTAGCAACCAGCAAAGCAACCGCTTTATTTATACGTTTTGGCTTATTGGATGTTGCGTTAATGCAGATAACTTTTGATCCGTGCAGCAATCCTTTTGGCGAACTGCACCTGGTCAAGCCCACTCTTGCAGTTTCTCTGAGATGCATTTCTAATTTGATTATGACGTAAACCACAACATACAATTTTTTTAAAAGAATGCTTTTGCAAACACACCAATTTTAATGTATTTATTTTGCATAATATGTTTATTTAAAATGTAAGCAAAGCTGTGCATTCACAATTACATCCCAAACCCAGGAAGTTGTTCATTTTATTTCATTATACAACCAACAGATCATGCACAATCCTCAGTCACTACAACAGACCTAATACAAAATCCATCAAACTTATCCTACCATGCTCCACAGAGATTATACGTCTCTTTATATCCAAAGAGAAATTATAATAAAGGTGCCCGTAACATTTTTTGTCACATTCAGCAATCATCTCCTCACGACCGCCAGCTGCCCCTTCCATGAGTAAAAACAAACCGGTCTTTGTGGGCAGCCCAGGCTCTGAAAACTGGAAACAAAAATGAAACCATGCATTTAACTTCTATACTGAAGGTAGGGGTGAGCTACCTTCTCTGGTGTGTTTCATTTGGTCCTTGGTTAAATTACTGTCTAATGTACGTTGTTTTGGACAAAAATATCTGCTAATTATTTTAAATATAAACATAAACAAGCACAACTTGCTGCGTAATCGCTGACTGCTCCGTTTGACATATGGCTTCAGCTCAGAGGTCTCCACCCATGCATCCTCTTCAAGAGGTTCTTTTTTTTAACCCTTCAGCCTCCACCTGTTGTTTCATACTACTGATCTGTGGTTCCAACACAATAAACATGCCTTACCAAGAATGAAAGATTCCTTTAATTTAATCATTAATCTCAATAAATGTTTGTATTTCAAGATACATCAGAGACACGTTGATGTACAATAAAGACACATAGGGCTTTATTGGGACTTATTAGGGGACCCATATAGGCATCAGAGACATAAGAGAGATAAAATAATCTTTATGCTAAGAACAGCTGTTCTGATACCTTTATACTAAATACTTTCCTAAGCTCCCCATGGCAGTCTGTCTGTATGTCTGGTTTTCCAGGGTTCTCCAGGGTGTACTTCAGGGTCGCCCTCACCTGATGCCACCATGCTGATTATTTCTGATCTGGATTCCATCTTTTGGGTCTGAGGCTGTGTGCAGGATGCCACCTGTGACTACAGGTCAGGATGACGGGGGCAGGGGGGGGGGTAGCCGTGGCCTACTGGTTAGCGCTTCGGACTTGTAACCGGAGGGTTGCCGGTTCGAACCCCGACCAGTAGGCACGGCTGAAGTGCCCTTGAGCAGGGCACCTAACCCCTCACTGCTCCCCAAGCGCCGCTGTTGTTGCAGGCAGCTCACTGCGCCGGGATTAGTGTGTGCTTCACCTCACTGTGTGCTGAGTGTGTTTCACTAATTCACAAATTGGGATAAATGCAGAGACCAAATTTCCCTCACGGGATCAAAAGAGTATATATACTTGATGCGGACTGGACAGTGATTATAGGTCAGAATGACGCTGAGTATTGTGGCTGTACTGACCCACATTTCAAACATACACTGGAGATATTTTAAACTCTAACTGCTACAGGTACACTGGGATTTCACACAGTGGCCAATCAACAACCAAGCCGGTTTACTGTCAAAAAACTAAATCTCGAACAAATCAACCTTTGCGGGCCAAACTCCAAACTGAGGCTACACAATGTTATATGTCAGGTCTGAGCCATAAATTATATATGTTAACAAGTGTAGTGATAAAAAACAGGTTAAAGGAACCGTATGTAAGAAATGTATTTCAATTCATCATAAAAATGGCCCTGATATGTCACTAGACATTAAGAAATCATGTTCATTTCAAATACTTATATCACTGCAGTAGTCCTGCCAGGATATTGTAATTTAAAAAGTGAAGTTGCAGCCCTCAACTGATGTTGATGTTGTGTTTTGTCATGTCATGTTGTGTTTTGGCCTGATGCGCCACCCTCCACCTATCTACTAATCACAAAGTCAGTAGTGTTTCAGCATTCCGGGTTGGCAACCTCGAGTCAGGGGGGAGGGGGAGGGGATACAACGCTCTACAGTAATTTGAAAGTGATTGCAGTACCAGTTTTGGCCACAATCTTACAGATGGTTACTTTAAGTTTTTGGGTTTCCTGTGTTTTCTAAGTCCATTAAACTTTCCCAATCTTTGTTCACTTCCTTGAGTATAGCTGGTGCTGTGGTCTGACGCGTGTTTAAATGAAGATGAAGTTAGTTATTTCTTAGTGAGTGGATTTATTAACAAAATGAAACAAACATATTACTGCAAAATAAATTCAAAGGTGTTCTAAGCGATGCTGGGCAACGTCACTTCTGTTGACTTTCAAACAAAACAGAGAGCTAGCTCGCTACTTCCTCCCCCTCCCTCCCGTGCTGCTCCCATGCAATTGAAACTCTCCTAAACGCGCATCTTGTCTGTGATTTGCTGGAACAGTTTGTTATGTTTTCATGGGCTAGGTTTGCCCAGGTTGTTTTTGTTGCCGTTCTTGGAGCCTGGGCTTTCCACAGAGATCACGTTTTTTTACAGTGTATTCAGGACACAGACAGCTAGCGGTTGGTTAGGTGCTGTTTGCAGTAAGTGACATAAAATGTTTTAGCCTGGAAAACGTGTGGCATCGCTTAGAGCACCTTTAAAGAGAGTCCCTTGAAATTATAGTTCTTTGTTCCAAGTCATGGCAAGACGCGCCCCATTGACACGTTGATCGGGTGACACGGTCAATGACTGTTTCCGCATATACCTGCTACACCGTCTGGCCTGCGTCACTGCACCACCTTAAATAGGTATACACCTGCTTCCTGTAGAGGGACACCCATGCAGTGGTGAAAGCACACTAACACAACACAAATTCAGGATAATTCATTTAAATAAGTATATAATTTCAACTTAAATTTATACCAATATATTTAGAAGTATTATAATAAATCAAACTAAAATATAGCTGCAAGCAGCAATGTGGGGGCCAAGCAGTGCGCTATAGCAGGAATGGAGTTGCCATGGCCTGAGTAAGCACTCACAGCAAGTTTGAATGCAATTGGATAAAGAATGGCTGAGAAATAAGCTCATTTACTTTGTTATAGTTCCCCTGGAGGCGCAAATTACACCAATGTCCTTGTGCATTCTCAGAATCAGCTACCATGTCCCTGGACTCACCAAAGAGTTGCTGAGATGTGAGCTCAATTTGTCTATTACAGCACCCCTAGAGGCCAAATGAGACCACTTTTCTTGCATGTCCTCACAATCAGCTACTTTGTCTTTGTATTAAGTTTGGACTTCATACATCAAAGCGTTGCTGAGATACAAGCTTACTTCCCGTATTGCAGCGCCCCCTATAGAGGCCAAATGATGCCAATTTCCTAGTGCGTCCTCACAATCAGATAGCAAGTCCCTGTACCAAGTTTGGACTTCATACATTAAAGCGTAGCCGAGATGTTAGCCCACTTCCTGTTAGGCGGCATCATCGCCATGTGTGATTGGCTGTCACGGGCAAATAAACTTGAAATTCAAAAATCTGACAAGTATCGTTTGTGCGGCTCAGTCTGAAGATCATCTCTGCCAAGTTCTGTGAAAATCAGATGAAATTTGTAACCGCTGAAACTTTTCGTAGAGTTTGGACTAAATCCAATATGGCGGAGGTCCAATATGGCGGAAAGTGACGGGATAGGGGTCAATGAACTCAGGATGGTCCAAGGATTCAGACGCTACCTCAATTGTGAAAATTAGACAAAAGAGTCAAGAATCACGCACATGAACACATGTCCAGCGTTGAACTGGTGGTGGCGCTAGAGTGTTCGATGTATATGCATAAAAATTGCTGTGAGTGATTGGGACAGTGTCCTGAGTAATGGTATCGAGTTTTGTTATGTTAACGCAAAGCGTCACCTAGATGTTTGTCCACTTCCTGTTTGACGGCTTCATCGGCATATTTGATTGGCTGTCACAGGCAAACAAAAATGAAATTGAAAAATCTGACAAGTATCTTTTGTGCGGCTCGGGCAGAAGATCATCTCCGCCAAGTTCCGTGAAAATCGGATGAAATTTGTGACCGCTGAAACTTTTCGTAGAGTTTGGACTAAATCCAATATGGCGGAGGTCCAATATGGCAAAAAGTGACGTAATAGGGGTCATTGAACTTACGTCGGTCCAGGGATTCCAACGGTGCCTGATATGTGAAAATCGGACGCACCGTTCAATGGTCACATGCGTGAATGCAATCCAGGTTCGACCCATTGGTGGCGCTAGAGTGTTGGGCATAGAGTTCTGTAAATTGGTGAGAGTGATCATGGGACAGTGCTGAATCAGTGTGCCAAATTTCATAACTTTAGACCCAGCGGTTCAATTTTCAGCCAGATTTTGACCTGTTGGTGGCGCTAGACGGCTGGGTTTAGAGGTCCGTAAATGAGTGTGAGTGGTCAGTGGAGTGTCCCGAAACTTTCTGCCAAAAAATCTGCACTTTTTAGCCAAGCGTTCTATGGGCTGCCATAGACTCCAATGGCGGAAGTGTAATAATAGGAAAAGCTAGTAACTCAATGGGTGCCTTCGCAGCTTCGCTGCTTGGCCCCCAATGAATGGCTCCTACAACAAGTCATTGGGAAACACATGGTATTTAATTATTTTTATTATTTGGCAGGAAACAGTCACAGATTACAGATATTTACATTCAACTTTATTAGATGTTACAGCTTTTTGGCCACAGTGCTATACAAGTTAGAAAAATACTGTAATACAAGGAGCTATGAAACATTCAGTGCTGCCTGAGGAAAGGACAAATACTGTAATACAAGGAGAAACATTCAGTGCTGTCTGAGGAGAGAGTACCTGAAAGAAAGTACTTAAATGTCCGCACGTCCATCCTCATTTACTGTACTCACTTCCTCCGGCTGTTCTGCACTCATCCTCTTGTGGTGTCTGCAAGGTAGATTTATTATTATATTAAGGTAGTATTTTATTATTATATTAAGGTAGTATTTATTATTATATTAAGGTAGTATTTATTGTTAGCAAGGTAGTATGCATTGTTATAGTAAGCTATCTTTATTATTGTTATAAGCTATATTTATTGTTATACTAAGGTATATTTATAATATTAAAGTAGTATTTATTGTTATAGTAAGGTAGTATTTTATTTATTGTTATACTAAGGTAGTATTTTATTTTATTTTATATAAAATAATACTAAGGTAGTATTTTATTATTTATTATAACTAAGGTAGTTATTGTTATAGTAAGGTATTGTTATACTACGGCCTCGTAGTTTGATAGTCCTCACTTGTCGCTGTGGAGAAAAGAGTCAGCTCAATGGAGCCCCGAAGAACTATAATGGGAAAGATCTTTTTAGGACATTTATTTTTAGAGCCTCGTTCCCTCGCATTGTGTTTTGCATTCCCTCACAATACTTTTGCGCTCCCTTTTGCGAGAGAACGCGAAGGGGGCTCTAAAGATAAATGTCCAAATAATTCCCACTATGGTCCTTTAGGGGCTCAGTATAAATGTAATGTAAATGTAATCTATGGAATAATTGTCAACTAAAGTTACAAAGATTCACCTGTAGATAAAGAAGATCACTTGCACAACTGTATGCTCTGCTGGTTGGGCACAGGCTGGACGTGTATCGGTCACAATGCTTACTGTCACATCTGAAAAGACAAGAGTTGTATTCCACACTTAACTGCATTGACCAGGAAACCCTTCATTCTGAACATTCCACAAAATTCAATGTGCCATTGAGCCGTAATGAGAAAACAGGCTGCCTTTATTCCTCCCTAATCTGTAGGTATGCAGCAGCCAACCCCTTTAATTAGACTGTAATCTGTGCTCAAATCTACTTAATAATCTTCTGAAAATTCACTAAAAACATTAAGGGTGTCTAATGGTGGATCAGGATGAGCAGCAGAGAACATTTTGTTATGGTTATGGTTATTGTTATTGCATTTAGCAGACGCTTTTGTCCAAAGCGACTTACAAAAGCTGTGAGAGAGTGGTCAGGTCAGGTCAGCGCAGGACTGAGTTACCAATTATCCAGCACCTTTACAGCCAGTGCTGCAGGACCAACTATCCAGCACTTTTACAGCCAGTGCTGCAGGAGAAAGGCCAAGTGGATCTCTTTTCACCCTCCTGCCATCTGGTAGAAGCTACAAGAGCCTGCAAACCTGTACCAGCAGATAAAGAGACTGTTTGTGGATAGAAACTATCAGGATGCTGAACTGTCACTTCACTCTCTCATAATGTGTTCAGATGACACCTCTGCACTTTTTAAATATTGTTTCTTTTCTTCTCTTTTTTTCTTATGTTTCTAATACTCACTCACTCTTCAATATCAGAAATGAATACATTCCCTTAATTAGTATTTCATTTACTCCTCTTTAAAGTTGAGCTGGATCTTGAGCACAAAAAAAATTGCATTACTGATACTATTTATGAGTACATGACAATCAAACGTATGAACTTTGAATTGTGAATTGTGTGGGTGCGTGTGTTTTTAAGTTGTTTTTGAGGCAAAGGTTCCATGAAGAACTCTCAAGGACCAATAGTGCACTGTCTATAAAATAAAAAAAACCCAATAGAGTTCACACTCCTCTGTGCAATTCATATTTAGTGTCACCAAACTACTATAAGAGCTCTATTGCAGTGGTTCTCAAACTGTGGTACGGGTACCACTGGTGGTACGCTGACTCCTTCTAGTGGTAATCTACTCAAGGAGTCTCCAAGAATGTTTTTTTATAAAGATGACATAATCACTTCAAATGATATCAAAATATATATAATTCAAAATCCTTAACTACGCAATCAATGAAAGCAAATTTAAACTATTTTTTTGTTATGAAAAAAGTAAGCCTATATTTGTTTTTAAATTAGCCAATAGGAGCCAATAGGCCTACTAGTTTAACTGAATGGAGCATTAGCAAATGGTTGACAAGCAAAGCTGTGATGGCAAGCAAAGAAAAAGGAAGCGAACATGATGGATCAAAAACATTAATGCACTCGCTCCAAACAGGAAGTATTAGAAAAACAAGTGTGGAGAATATGTGGAGCAGAAACTGAAATTGGTGACAATGAGCCCAGCCCATGTGACTAGTGAAGCTTCCATGGCACCTGCCAGCAACAAACGACACAGAACAGTATGTACAATATACAATATGTGAAATTGGCAATAAAATACAATATGTGAATTGCATTTTAATGCCAGTCATAATAGCCTACTTGGAGAGTCAATTGTTTTCTTAGGTGGTACTCATTGTGAAAAGTTTGAGAACCACTGCTCTATTAGCCTAGAAATCTAGACGCACCCTATAGCAGCAGCAAATGTCATTTGCAGCCAGGGCACTGCTCTATAGCCTTTATCAGACACAGGATCAATGAATGGAACAGACATGGGTCATTCTACAAAAACGTGCCATTTTATGTCCCTCAAACAAAAGTGTCTTGCAAAGCTGAATTAACAATTATTTTATATTTTAGGAAATATAATAATGGTAAAAATAAATTATTTACTTTTTAAGAATTCATCATTTTTAAAAAAAAAATGATTTTAAGCACTTTTCGTATTAGGAATATTGCAAAAGCTGTAAAAATGGCTTGTTCCTCGGTATGACTTGTCTATTTACAGTTTTGCTCTGTCTGACAGAAGGGGACAAGCTAGTTTTGTCAACCCTGTTACCACAAAATCATGGATTAAAAAATAATTTGATTGAAAATTTAAATGTAAATATTTAACAGCATTTTAACCTCTCTTGAATGCACACCATGTGGTGTTATGGTGTCCACCACATGGCTAGTAATGGCTGCCAATAACAATATTTCATCAAACCTGTTACTGTCAACTCTGTTACTGTCAATCCTAAAATCTAATAATTCATGTGTTCAACATCAGAATTATTTATGTAACTCATAATTATTTGTATAATATTCATGAATAGTTACAAGAGCACTCATATTATTTTATAATAATATATGTTTTTTTTTTGTAACAGGGTTGACATAGCACACATACCTCCATTGACTATTTGTTAAATAAATAAATAAATAAATAAATAAATAAATAAATAAATAAATAAATAAATAAGATAGCCTGAGATGGCACCGCATGTTTCTCTGAGAGGTAAGAATCTACTTCATCCAAATAGGTGCTTCAAGACTTTAAAAACTACTTTGAAAATTAGATATTTTGAATGCAAAATGGCACGTTTTCGTAGAATGACCCACATAGCAAAAAAGCTCATTTTGAGAACTATAGTTTGCATTTTGATGTCCAGTGGGTAATTATTGATTGAAATCACACAATGATTTGACGACAGGATGTGTTGTTTGAAGGCAAGATTTGCTTTTGCTGCATGTTTAAGTGTTTTGAGAGAGTAACAGCCGCAAGCAAAATGTGTTATTTTGGCCAGCTTTTGTTCAGACGCGGGTGTTAACTGTTTCGAGAACGTGAGTTGACACAAGCATCAAAACCATCGAGAAAAACTGTAATTACCGGGACCTAAGTAGGCCTATTATTTCACATGTGAATGGTGGAATGACTTGTTGAATCCAATCCTGACTCCATCTATGCCCAATTCTAACCACCAGGGCGCGACGTGTGTCCATAAATATAAGGTAGTGCGATGTTTGCCCCAATGTGAACATGTTGTTCCAGAACTTATTTTACAGTTATTTCCTGCCCTGCACATAGACCAGCCTGCCCGAAAACTTGTAAAATGTAGGTTCTGGGAGACACAATTAAAAACAATTCTGTAAATGCATCACATAATATACTTCCCGAATCTAGAGGGCCTAACCGAACCCATGATCAGTACACTAATTATTGTAGCCTAATGGTAAATCCACTAACCTTTGCTGCGTCCTAGCCTACTGTGGGTAGGCTGTTCTGTCATGTCTACATTGCCACCGGTGGCCCTTACGCCCACCACTCTTCGCCTTGCCCCTCCCCAATGCTAGGGTCTCCCGGAAAACGCAACTCACAGGTCGGCAGAAATATGAGCATGACTCGCGTCACAAGTCAGAGGATTTCGTAAGGAGGTTGGGATTTGAAGAAAACTAGCGAATAATTAACCTGGAGGCACAGTTGTATTTGATGTGTCTTAAGTCTGTCATCAATCAAATAGGTTGGGCTGTTGCTACAATGTAACATTTATGGTAGCCTAATGTTAGTTGATTAACTAACTCGTTACTTGTTAGCGGATGTGCAGACCTAGACCTGGCTTTGGGAAGAAGACGCCGTTTACCACAGAGAAGCGTTAGCCAGCTAGCTAGTTTCAAGTAACTTTTGAGGTGGTCTTACTGTTAAGACTAATACATTCTACTGAGGAATATTGTTAATGTGAGAAAGTTTGTGGGTTTAATCGGATTTGTGTAGGTGTAACTGTATATCGAAAATGTCAAGGACGTTACCTGCTTCTTCGTGAGAAAGTCTTGTAATGGAAGTAACAGTTCAAGTCGCTTGAAAAGTTCCATCGACCGAAAATGAGACATACGTGGGCTAGCGAGAGCTATGTTAGGTAGCTAGTAAGATTGTGAAGTCTTTGGAACGTTAGCTCCCTTGGCACGGGGTTAATATTTGACTTGTGAAGTTAGACTGACATGTTCACTAGTCGAAATAATAACGATATTACCGTTAGTAGATAACATTGTAGGCGTTGATACTTCAGCCGATTTAACGGTGCATTTCTTGGTGTAGTTAGATAGTACTAAATTGTCTTAAATTATGCGCGATTCAAATCTGAATTTCGGTGTTCTTCACAGAACGTGCAAATTGCTTGTCTTTTTCTGCTTCGTGTACATCTCAGCCACTTTAGTTTACTATGCCAAGTCCGTTAACTTTCGACTCGCGTTTGTGCAGAATCATCAAAGTCACAGTAAAACAGAGTCGAGTAAACTCGAGGCAAAAGACGCTGGCGCGTCTGAGTTAATAGTCACATTAGGGTCCAATTTCTCCGAATCCTCCGAACCGGGGCACAAAACTCTGGAGCAATGCCCCGACCCCTCGCCTCTTCTGGGTAAGTGCACGGACGGTCGGTTTTTTTGTTTAGATAGCTGCTAAACTAATTTGAGAATGTTTCCTGGCTGTGCGGCTAGGCTGGGGCAGACAGAGTTAACACACCCTCCTCTGACTTATATTGGGGTTAATAAGTCACATATGTTTCCATCAGCAGCGACATACTGTTGGTAATATGGCTCTTGGCTAAAACCTTGCGCAATTACTCACATATATACATGCATGTTCAACTTAAGTGTCGTCTCCGTATCAAAAATTTTACTTTTTCTGTTGTGATGCTCCCATATCAATGCGATCTGCTTAGACTACAGACTGCCCCGGTTTCTGGGTGAGAGGGATTTTGTTAGTTGGTTGTCTGACACACACACACACACACACAGATGTTTATGCAGCTGTGAACAATGTTGCTAACGTGCCTCTGCGCCTCCCTCTGTCTGTGTGTGTGTGTGTGTGTGTGACATGTTGATCCGCATGAACTCCGGCTGATGAGCGCTGTTGGGGTCCGTTAAATCACTTAAACACCATGTGAGACCGTGCTCATGTTACACACTGGACAGGGCAGAAGTGTTAGAATTCATATCTGTTGAATGTGCTGTGTGTGTGTGTGTGTGTCTGTAACATGAGCAGGGGTGTTAACTAGATGCATCTAACACACACCTTCTGTTATGCTGCTGACCATTACATGATTTGTTGTACTCACACACACACACACACACACACACACACACACACACTTTGCGAATTTCCTGATGGTAGACAGTGTGATTTAAAGTGTGTCTGCTCGCCCTGACTTCTCTTCCTCTCTCCCCCGGCTGTCCTTCTATCTCTCTCTCTCTCTCACCATCCCTCTCTTTCTCTCTTCCCCCTTCTCTCTTCCTTTCCCTCCATCTTTATCTCCCAGTTGGGCCGTTGCGGATCGAGTTCTCGTCTCCGGTGAGCTTGGACACGGTGCGGCATGAGAATACGGAGCTGCATGAGGGAGGGCGCTACACGCCGCCGGACTGCGTGGCCCTGCAGAAGGTGGCCATCATCATCCCCTTCCGAAACCGCGACGAGCACCTCAAGTTCTGGCTATACTACCTGCACCCAATCCTACGCAGGCAACAGCTGGACTATGGGGTGTATGTCATCAATCAGGTACACACACACACACACACACACATACACACACACACACTCTCTCAAAGAGTTATCCTCAATCAGACGCCACCAACATGACACAGATACATAGGAACACACACACACACACACACACACACAGGTAGCTCGCGGCCTCCCTCGGCATCAATATCAGAGGCAGTGTCAGCCGATTTTGCCAGGGTTTCAGTCCCGAATGTATTTTGCAAAGTTGATTGACAAATATAAAAACATTATTCCGATCGTGCATTGAAGCCTTGAGATGAGATGAAGCAATTTATCAAACATACAGACAGAACAGGACACGGATGTTCTCTCTCTTTCATGCAGCAGATCATACTTGAACATAACCTTACCACAAAACATAATTTGGAACGACTACTTCGTGAGATAGAGGGAGAGGGAAAAAGAGAGAGGGAGATCAACATAATCTCCCTCATTGATTCAATCAATGTGGTGCAAATGAGGCTAGAGTTGGTGGATTAATCTATCAACAGTGAGAAGAAAGCAGGCAAAATGTGAATTATGAGAACCGTTTAGACTCTATGGGCCAAGCCCCGAATGTTTTCAGCTGCTAGTGACGCCCCTGGTCAATATCTCATGCAATAATCTGCCACCAGATTTGCCTTTATCATAAAAGACAAGATGATAATGATTAAAATCCAACCATCTGTCACAATAGCCTTTAGCCCTAATAGACATGTTTGCTTCCTGAAGGTCCCTAATAAAAAAACATTTTACTACGGTTTCCTTTTCCTTTGGTTACTACAGGAGGCTTACGGAGCAGTACAATACTTAGTTTAATAGAATGGCTTAGAAAACACTAAATTACTTGCTTTACTGAATTGTGCTAGTTTATGTAATGAAGATTTGTGAAATATCACTTTCAGGAGGCTGCTCCTTACTGGGCGTTTTTCGATCATCAGAGAACGTGTTCTTGAACTGGTGCCATTCAGAATTATTTGAACCTTGGTGCTATCTAGTGAACCAACCTGCATTTCCATCAGTTTTGAAGAGAACCAAGGATGCGTCATCAACAATGGGTATTGCATGCATAAACAAAAGTTAATGACATGCATAAACAAGTGATAATATGACAGTTGTCCCGTAAAAACGGCAGAAATTAGCTGTGTGATGCTAGTTAACGCCTACAGTGTAAGACTAGTTGACTAGTTTTGTTTACGCATGGCAACGTTGATATGTGGAAATATATGCATATTTCACCTTATTGCACATAGTGTTGCTTGAAAAGACCAGGGCTTAGCTGAAGTTCTGCTTTTTAAAAGAAGGTTATTTCCTGCAACTTCCTTTCCCAGGATTGTAAACGTCTAATTTTAGGGAAAAATATCAATCCCTACCAGGCTAATCCCTATAGGCATTTCATATATCAGATAGTAGCTCACTGTACACACTCACCGTACACACACACACACACACACGCGCACACACACATACATGGATATGCTTATTGTGTCACATGGACACAAGGACACATCACTACCGCCATATCACTACTCTCTTTGTGTGTGTTTGGGAAATGACAGGCATTTCCCTATTGAGTCATGCAGTGTTCCCACCTTAATGATGCTAACCTGTTTAGATTTCATCATAAAAGGTCTCTCTCTAAATCATACACACACAGTTAATCTGTAACAGGTGTTATCGTGAGTTCAGTCCCTGGACCCCTCCCTCATCCTACACACCTTATGCACACACACACACACACTCACACTCGCACACACACACACTCTCGACTTGTTTTACGCATACATGTCCCTCCCTATGCATTTACAATCTTTTTCTCTGTCACACACATCCAGTACACTCCCATTCCAACACACATCATACATGCACACACACACTCTGGATGGTGACGGGAGGCTGAACCAGGGCTTTGAGCTCTCGCACCTCTTTGTTTGAGTCTTTGCGTGGACCACAGGAATTCCCCCTCAGTGAAAATGCCGTGCCCCCAAGTGTGTGTGGACTTCAGTGTGTTTGTGTTGGTCAACAGCATTATGTCCCAAATATGGTTCCGTTTTGAAGCCCGACTTCTTCCAAATCTCCAAGTGACTGTTAGAACGGCCCCTAACCCAAACACACATCCGGTTTCAAGTGGCTGTTAGAACGGCCCCTAACCCAAACACATGTCCGGTTCTCAAGGCTGTCCTCCTTAGAATCCTCTTAGAACCTTCTTCTGAACCTCAGCGACTGGGAAAGGCTCGGACACTGTGGGGTGTTGGGTCATACTTGGTGAGGGAGGGTGTGTGTGTGTGTGTGTGTGTATGTGAGGGGTAATCCTGTTGTTGTTAAACAAGCTTACTGTCGAGCTGCTTTGAATTTTATTGTTACACAGGTCACACCTAGAACAACTTGGTCAGCTGAGGAGAAGAAGCAGTTTGACTAGAACACGTTAAACTATCTGTAGTGAAACCGACTTGAGTTAATAATTACCGCTTACACCATGTCTCTCACTGTGTGTGTGTGTGTGTGTGTGTGTAGAGATAGATAGATAGATAGATAGATAGATAGATAGATAGATAGATAGATAGATAGATAGATAGATAGATAGATAGATACTTTATTGATCCCCAGGGGAAATTCAAGGTGTGTGTGTCTGTGTGTCTGTGTATCTAAGTGTGGATTGTGAGTATTGGACACAGTGATTGCTTTCACCTACCCTGTTTGCTATCGGTAATTTTGTGTAACTGTTTGGCACAGATCACATCCGATCATGGCAGATTGCAGGCATTAAGTTATTAAATATTAAAGGGACACCAGGCAAGCCTGATGCTTTTTCTTTACGTAACTCCCCCTCGCTTCGGTCTGAAGCTCTTTTCCTTTTTTTTTTGCATCTTCCGTCCAAGGGTTTTAAGCTGCTTCTTCACGGCTCTGCCATTATACACCGCGTTTGCAACAATCGCTAGCGTTTTCGTTAGCCTGCCTCTCTGCTGTGGATGCAGGATGTAAACTGATCCTGCTTCGGTCGGCGGATACGATACACTGAACTTGCAAGCGGGATATTCTTCCTACAGGCAGTAGGGGCGGGTGAGCGAGTCTTCATTCGCCCTGTAATGAGTCATTTAACCATATACCGACTTACGAAGAAG
The DNA here is from genome assembly GCF_017589495.1 of Alosa alosa. Lineage (NCBI taxonomy): Eukaryota > Metazoa > Chordata > Actinopteri > Clupeiformes > Clupeidae > Alosa > Alosa alosa. The sequence goes on from NC_063202.1 coordinate 12,081,243, forward strand.
AGTAATTAACACGAAAACATTGCCTGGTGTCCCTTTAAAGATAAATGTTACAGAAGCTTTTAAAGACTCTGCCAAGTGGCATATAATCACAATGCTGCATAATCATAACTGGTGTTTGCACTGTGTCCTCTCTGAGGACAGCAGTGACAAGAAGACGCATGAAATCCACCGTGTGTGTGTGATTTAGACTTGCCTGTCTAGGCTGATGAAATGTTGCCTAAAAGGGGGGTAGAGGAGATTGAAGCAGGGTTTTACTGAAAAGAGTGTGTGTTTTCTCTGAAAAGAGTGTGTGTTTTCTCTGTCAGTCTGGTGTGTATGGATGGGTTTTGTCTGATGGATCTGTCATGTAAAAATGCCATATGACAAGAACAGGCCCACACTCGCATACCGCCCCCCCGCCACTGAGTCCAAAGGGAACACACACTGCACACCTGAGAGAGTGTGTGTGTGTGTGTGTGTGTGTGTGTGTGTGTGGGGCTCGATGGTGTTTTATGCCCCCAACGTCGTCTTTCAGGCAGCGCTGCCACCGCTGACTTAAAGGCGCCTAATCCTAAACCTAACCCCAACCCTAACCTTAACCCATGCCTATCCCTAGTGCCTTCCAGGCAGCGCTGCCTTGAAGACAACGTTTGGGGCATAAAATACCAAGAAACGTGTGTGTGTATGTGGGGGCAGGATGATTTAAGCGACCTCTGAGCAACATTAAAAACATTACAGGTGTGAACCATAGAATGGTGTCGCAAATGCAGCATAAAACCTAGACTACATGGATCTCAATGTTAGCAGTTTACTTTACCTGAAGTTTCTCAGTTGCTAGTTATCAAATTCAAGGGCTGTAATATGGCTTTTAGTCCAATTAAGGGATTGGCTGGAATATGCTAAATATAACTTTATAGCTGTAGCAAAGAGGGACAAAAGCAGCCTCCCATCATACTCCCGTTTTCTTCTAAGGTAGAACGCTACTGATAACTTCCATTCATGCTTGTTTACACCGAATAGCCTACAAGCTAAAGTAGAAAACTAAAGTAACATTGCCCCATCAATGCAGATAAATGTAAGGATCCCTGTGTTGTAGACTAGTCTACAAAAAACAGGCTATTTGCCTGTCTTTCACATCAAGTGTTTATTTGCCTGTCTTTCACATCAAGTAGGCTACATCTTAAAAACAACACCGTTACGTTAGCGCCTCACACAGGTGCTAAAGCTGTTACACCGTTACATTACAATGAACTTTCTTCTCTGAATGACCTGTTTCAAATGAAAAGCCTCTCAAAGACATATGGCCTCTTCAGTCATGAACTAAATAAACACATTTTAGGCCTACATTATCAAGAATATGATTTATAAACAGATAAATTGCTTTAATTAAATAACCTATTATGGGGTTATTTACAGTAAATATCCTTGATTATGCTATGCTGAGTTGTGGAAGGGAAATGAGCTGTTTGTTTTAGTAGTAGTTGGCTTGAAGTATGGAATTAGATGGATAGATCACCATTTGGATTTGCAACAGATGGATTCACAAATAAATTACATTTTGCAGGATACTTGATATACAGGCTAAATGCAAATATGACAATGCATGATATTAAAACAAAATATAGACTATAACAGACCAAAAATAAAGTAGGCACTAATATGCTTTAAATTTTGTTTCCTGTAAATGTTGTCAGTCATTTTGAATCTTTGCAACTGGTGCATTGGCCTGTTTGGCTGATGGCTTGAAACGTTAGAAAAAAGTTAGTGTAGAGCCCTGCACTTTCTTACAAAGCCCATCCTGTGATTGGTAATCGGTATCAGCAGATACTGATTTTCAGTGATCGGTATTCGGATTGGTAACCAAAAGCACTGATCGGAGCATCCCTAATTCCCACATACTCCGTCATCATAATGGCTTATCTAAGGAACAGGCCGCATGGTGGCTTAACTAAAGAACGAAACTATGATTCCCACATCCTCAAGTCATCATAGTCGCTTAACTAAGGAACAGGCCACAACAAATCTGTTTTTAGTGGATGGATTGAGAGAATGATGGTTTGGAAAATTCCCAGCCGATTAGAGGACGTTGGGTTGGAAAGCCCCCAGGTGTTTAAAGAACAGTGATTTGAAAAGTTAAGTCTTCAAAGGTCATTAGTTTGGAAAGCTCCCAGGTGTTTAAAGAACAATGATTTGAAAAGGTAACAATCATTAAAGGACGTTAGTTTGGAAAATTGTTCAAAGAGTTCTCTCTCTCTCTCTCTCTCTCTCTCTCTCTCTCTCTCTCTCTCTCTCTCTCTCTCTCTCTCTCTCTCTCTCTCTCTCTCTCTCTCTCTCTCTCTCTCTCTCTCCAAACCAACGAATAAACAAAGCAACAAAAAAGCAGATAAACAAAGGCCTGGAAACAAATAGCACATAGAGGGCCCAGCCAGAGCCAGAGTGGCACCCCAAAACAGCACTGACGAGGCAGAGTGGCACCCCAAAACAGCACTGACGGGCCAAGTGGCACCCCAAAACAGCACTGACGGGCCAAGTGGCACCCCAAAACAGCACTGACTGGGCAGAGTGGCACCCCAAAACAGCACTGATCAGAGTGGCACCCCAGAACAGCACTGATCAGAGTGTCACCCCAAACAGCACTGAGAGGGCCCATCAATTTATAAATAAATGTGTTATGCTACCTCGGTATTCATACTGACCGTGCAAATGCAAAAGGAAAAACAGCCTGGAACTGTAGTTTTAGCGCTAGCCT
>NC_063202.1:12088970-12108970 GCF_017589495.1 Alosa alosa
GCAAGTGGAGACGACTTTGGCCCTTCTTGTGGCTGATGTTTCGTTCGTCACCACAGTTTCAATAGGAACCATATCCGGGCCATCGCACACACACACACACACACACACACACACACACACACAGAGACAGAGACTAACTTAGTCACACTTTCTTATTCCCACAAATAACTGAAACATTGTTTTATTGTCTCGCACACACATACACACAGTAGCCCTGTAAATAATGCCCAAATAGTCTGGTGTATGGACTGAAGCCTGGCGTGCACACACACACACACACACACACACACACACACACACACACACACACACACACACACACACACACACACGTACACACACACACACAGGAGCCCTGTAAACTAGATGTACCGCATAGCGGTACACAATATGACCGCCGCTCAGTCCTGTACATCCGTTCCGCGAAAATAAATCACACTTCAATTTGTCTCCATATTTTACTCCATCCCCCACTCTTGAAACTTTTGTGTATGCTTGTTTGGCATGCCTGAGTGTGTGTGTCGGGCTGCACAGAAAGTAGCCTACTGGTGCTGAAAAGGTGAATAGATTGTAGAATAGCCAAAGAAGATGTAGCATTGTTATAAAACCTTTAAAATCTCTAAACAATCACAAGTAGGGCAGTTCCTCACAGTTCATCCATTGCAACTGGATTGATGAAAGGTCACTTACACCTGTAGGCTACATTGTATTTGGGAAAAGCAAAAGGTATCAGCATAATGTTTATTTATTTATTTAGTTATTTATTTTTATGTATTTTTAAACAAAAACATCTCTGTCAGTTCCATGCCGTTTTCAACAGCTATCAAAAACAAAGGTCATTTTTGGATGGATGGATTTTTTGTGAATGTTTCTTCTTCTACATAAGATTTTAGTCATCTTTAGTTCATGTAATACTTTATTGTCAATGCACAAATTAAGTAACAGTAGCCTAGTCTGAAACGAAATGCTGTTTTACATCTAACCAGTGGTGCAAATAACTGACATGTCCAAATGGGCCTTGATGAAATGCGTCGCTAGACTGTTCAGACACATTTTAACGGGCCAAAGTTGAAGAGCACATTTGTTAGTGCAAATATAGGCTGATTCATGTTCCCTTGCATTGTTTAACTGAGGTCCATGGCTAGTCTGGCTTTCATCAGACCAAGCTCAATCTTTTAAGAAATCAAAAAATAAATAGCGGGCAGATCAGGCTGGGTTCACCCAGCCTAGTCCATAGGCACCCGATATTGTTTAATTTTCCGATTGAGATATACACGCTCTGGCTATTCTAAATGCAAAAATGCATCATGGAGTTATGACAAAACGGTAACTAACAAACTAGATCCTAATAGAAAGCTGTTAGCTTTCCTAAGCTACAGGTAGGATTATAAGGTAGGCCTATGTATCAAGCGGACTTAAACTGTCATATCGTGGCGAAAAGTTGTAATAACATTCACGCAGCTCCATCAGTCAAGGAAAGCGCGAATGAAGTAGCCACTTCTAAATGGGACCCACTACACAGTAGCTTAAGGTGTTTTGCTAAAGCAGCCATAATGAAATGAAGGTGTCATTGTTTGGATACTTCACACACACGTGCTTTTTAATTTCACAGACTACAACTACCAAGCTGTAATCAAAGCACATCGATTCCCCTCTCACACCCTGCACGCACTTAAAACAAAATAAACAGGCGCCTCAGTCTCCGCATGTATAGGCAAAACTGTATCAGACCGGTTATAACGTTGGTAAATCTTCCATTGCACAGAATGATTTTGTAGCACGTGCAATAAATGACAGTCGAAAGATACAAACAGTGCTGCTATACATTTGCTTGGTATAACTGCATTTATGTGTATAACCGCAACCGTTTTCTACAAATGCAATAAATCAAATGCCTCCATCACTCAACCAACGCTTAACGGTAACATTACCTAGGTCCTTATTGATATTACAAGATTAACGCATCTGCAGTAAAAACCAAGCATGTCCGATAAACATCCTCAGATTTATTTCGGCTTCAAGAAGAAATGGGAATTACACTTCATGTGAACATCGTCCTATCCTTATTAGATGTTAAAACAGGTAAATTACAGTCCTTGTATGAAGCGTCCATTGTTTTTTCCAACCCACTTTTAACTTCCAACAAAATTACGTCTCACTGCAACAATGCGCCATCTAGTGGACAAACGACTACTTCTTGCCAATACTGAAAATGCAGCCATGATGATGATGAATATTTATTTTGGCTTTCTTTTAATCCTACTGAATTTGTAATTATGTATCGGCCGTTCTAATACCGATAGTATGTGGGTGCCTGTGTGTGTGCATGTGTATATGTGTGCACCGCCATTTACAGGCCAATGAGTGTACAGTCACAAAATGTACACATAACCTAATTTTTTAGACCCCCCCATGGATGAAATTCTACGAAACTTGGCATACCCCCGGAGAATGCCAGGTCAATCATACACATAAAATTTGGTGCAGTTCTGAACATCTTAACTGAAGATAGGGGCGATTAAAGCAGAATAATATTGCATTTTCATTTTTTACCGGGGGGTGGGGGTGCAAATCACAAATGAGTGATTATGAGCCAGGTTGATGTGGGCCCTTGAGACCAACATACCATAAAAGATTCTTCATCCTCAGTGCCACGGTTCAGGTAGTTATTTAGGAAAAACTGTTTTTTTTTTTTTTTCAGGGGGCCCAGCACGGGGGGGTTGGTGGTGGTCCCCGGGGACGAAATGAAATTTTTCCGTAAAAGTCTAGTGGGGCTACATACCCACCAAATTTCATGTACCCCGGTGGTTCGGTGTCCCGGGTATCAATGACCAAAAATTCAGGGAGTAGATGACGGGAAAAAATTCTTGAATTGTGTGCATGTGTGCGTGTACAAATTTATGTTTATGTGTGTGGGTGTGTGTGTGTGTGTGTGTATGTGCGTGCTTGTGTGTTTGCCTGCGTATGTGTGTTTGTGCATGTGCATGCATGCGTACATATGTCTACTGTGTGAGTATGTGTCATACGTATGATTACTGTAAATGTATGTGTGTGCGTGTGTATCTGTTTATGCACATGTGTGCACATGGAATGGGTTAACATACGGAAAAAATTGGTCATCCTAGGCCCTACAGTTCTCAAGATATTCACAGAGAACTGTGTCTGCCCCACCCTCCTTCGGGGGTCCAGTCCAGCCGGGGGGCTACAGATCAAAGCGAAGAATGACGGTTCCGTGCTATCCATGTGGGGGTACATGCCCACCAAGTTTTAGTGTACCCGGTCTTTCAGTGTCCCGGAATCCTTGTTGGTGTCGTCACTAAATGTACACATAAATTATTTTATTGTAAGGCCCCCCATGAACGAAAGTACACAAAACTTGGCATGCATTCGGAGGGTGTCATAATGATCCTACACTTTTAATTTCGTGCAGTTTTGACCTTGTCAGCCAGAGATATTGTGATGAAAACACCTAATTTTTCACTAAAAACAGTCTTACCCACTCCAAAGTACAGAGGGAGTACTCCTCCCTCCCTGACTCAGTCTACTGACACATAAATATGAATTCACATGAACCTTATCAGATTATAGATAAAAAAAAAAAAAAAAAAAATCTGACTAAACCTATATGACCGCCCGGCAAACTCTTGGTCATAATAATGGGCAGGGAGTGTGGTGAATGGCGTGGCGTGGTCTGTGGAAACAGTGCGCTGGTCCACTCATCTCTGCTGTTATGATCTCGCTCATGGTATTAAATTAGCAAATAGATTTGGCCAAGCTATTTAGTCGTCACACTCACCACTTTACACTTTTCCAGTCATTTAAGTCAGGGCCCAGGGACCAAGGATTACACCCTCATCGTCATACACACACACACACCACCCCACTCCACTCCACAGACTGACGCAGGTGTATGTTCTCCATAGGTTGAGTTCTAAAGGCATGTCCATCTCTCGGCCCAGCGGAGCCATTGGGAAATGCCGCATGATTCGCCACGATAGGGACAAGCAGAACGATCCTAACCCGCAGAGGTAAACTCTCTCACGCACGCACGCACGCACGCACACACACACACACACACACACACACACACACACACACACACACACACACACACTTATGTACAAAGAACATGCTTCCCTGCATATAGCCTCCCTCACCCCTTGCACTGTGAAGTTAAAGGGGTGGTTCAGGATTTTGGACAAAGGACCTAATTTACAAGTTAGCAAGTGTGATATTTATCAGTGGAGACCGTTTTCAACACGTTTTATCCACTCCTTCTAATTGCAGAGTTCGCAGGTGCTAGGCTAGCGCAAGTCATCAGTATGTGTTAGCCTGCCACTAAAAACAGTCTTACCCACTCCAAAGTACAGAGGGAGTACTCCTCCCTCAGTCTACTGACACATAAATATGAATTCACATGAACCTTATCAGATTATAGATAACGTCTACTGGTTGTTAACTTTGTAAACCCATTCAACACACACACACACAAACAGTACATCTTTCAGTGTTGCAGTGTTCATGAAAGATAACAGTTTAATATAGTGTAAGAGTAAATATACTCAGTTGAAACATGCACATGTAATCTCATGAGATGTTGTGTTTGTGTGTCTGTGTGTGTGCGTGTGTGTGTGTGTGCGTGTGTGTGTGCATGCGTGCATGCGCGTACGTGTGTTAGGTTCGACCGCATCTCCCATACCCGGGATACGATGCACAAAGACGGCATCAACTCTCTGTCCTACAGCGTGGTGCAGGTGGAGAAAGACCTGCTCTACACCAAAATCACAGTGGACGTGGGGAAGCCTACCAAATAACACACACACTCACATACATGTACACAGAGACACACACACACACACACATTCTTACACTCACATACATTTACACACACACACACACACACACTGAGGATCATATGCCTCCCTGTGAATGTTTGAATCCAAGGTGCCTTGCTCGTGTGATGGAGTACAAAAGTGGACTAAATAATGACCAAGCATGGAAGGCGACGGTGTGTGTGATATTTATAACGGGACACTGGACGCTCCGCTCCTGAGGCATCTTGGCCTCCAACTCTGACCTTTGCACATATGACTCTTACTTGAAAGATGGGATGTGTGCTTCTAAGTGCTTCTAAATAAGTGTGTGTGTGAGAGAGAAAGAGGTTTTCCTCCTAACTGAAAGTAATAATTTGTTCAGCCACGCTGATGTGAGCCATTGCTACACACACACACTCACATACACTTAACCTTCCACAAATACCTGCCAACTGTGTGTGTGTCTGCTGGCAGTGCATGTGCCTTTCTTTTACCTTTCTGTCCGCTGCCAGTGGCAGGTGTGTGTGTGTGTGTGTGTGTGTGTGTGTGTGTGTGTGTGTGTGTCTGTGTGTGTGTGTCCTTTTTAGTCCACAGTGTCTGTTAAGCCACAGGATGGCGAGATTCTTCTCCTCCAGGACAGGAAGAAGAATCGGAAGTCAGTCAGAGAGGAATGAAGGGAGGAGAGTGCTTTTCTCTCTCAAACCAAAGTGCCTCAGCTCCTCTCCTGTTCCTTTCTCTCTCCCTTTCTCTTCCTCCCATGCCTCCCAGCCGTGTGTGTGTGTCTGTGTCTGTGTTGACCAGCACAGAAAACTGGCTAGCTGCTGCAGGCTAGCAGTGGTATGTGTAAGCAAGGCACAAAGTCCACGTGACGCAAGCAAAGTGTGTGTGTGTGTGCAGACTTGTACAGTCTCTTATTTTCAGGGTTTTTCCAAGCCAATCAGCTGCCTCAGACAGACAGACAGACAGACACACACACACACACACACACACTAATAAAAACAGTCTCACCACCAACCTCCTGCTGAAGCCATATGCTGTAGTTCTGCAGAGAGCACGCTCGCCAAACACGCACGACCTTCAGAGATTTTGTGTGTGTGTATGCACATGTGCCGCCCCTATGGAGAAGTCCAGCTGAACCAGACTGTTGAATGTAACATTGCTGTGTGTTTGTGGACAGGATGTACAGAATCTTTAAGAATCTTCACTTTTCCAGATGCCCAGTCATTTCTTCACCAGATATGGCTGCTGCAGCCCTCTCTAGGCCCATAAACACACACACACACACACACACACACACACACACACACACACACACAAGGCTCACTGGAAAAGCTATGCTGGATCTGGATAGTCTCTCACACACACACTCTAACCAACACTGAGATGTATGCTTGTGTTTGCTGACACATGCAGACATATCTTCCTGAGAGGATTGTACCTGTTTAGGTAGAAGCCTCTCATTCACACACACACACACTGGAGTGGTTTTGCTGGAAGGAGTTATTATTTCTGTAAATGATCCAATTAGGCCTGATGAGCCTGAGGACAATGGCTTTATCTAACGCCTGCACGTTTGAGTGAGTGAGTGTATGTGTGACAAGATAATGTGCTCCGAGGCTGAGGTGGCTGGGTTATCTGCATGGTCTGAGGTAGCTGGGTTATTATGGTCTGAGAGTGTGTATGCGTATGCAGTGCGTGCTCCGGGGTCGAGGTAGCTGGGTTATCTGCACGCTCCTCGGACGCCACTCCTTACAAGTTCTGATGTTCCGATGCTGCCCAGAACAATGGGTCGGACTGGACGGAATGTCTAGACTGTTTGGACGGACTGTCCAGACTGGTGGGCTCTCAGGCGGTCTGTCTATCTCTGTGTATGTTTGTCTGTGTGATTTTTATCAGAAGTGCTGAGTATCTGATTGCTGTATCACTGAACATGAACCCAAATCATTTTTAAAGATTATAAATTGTTTTGAATTAAAGATATTTGATTGTATCTGGTGATAGTGTATTTCCTGTAAGATGTGTGTGTGTTTCATTGACAAGTACAATTCTCTATGGCTGAGAGGGTGTGTGTGTGTGTGTGTGTGTGTGTGTGTGTGTGTGCATGGTAGCATGTGGGTACTTTACTGTTAGTACTTTGTGTATGTTTAAGCATGGTAGAATGTGTGTGCCTCTTGTGTGTGTGTGTTTGTGTTTGTATAAGTCTGGTAGTGTGTGTGTGTGTGTTTATAAAAGCATAGTAGTGCGAGTGTGTGTGTCTGGGTGCAGCTGTGTCGTTCCCATGAGGACTTCCCGCAGTATGAGAATCTCCACAGCTGTTCACCTCTATAGTGTGTGTGTAACTCAATTCTGTGTGTGTTTGTTTCTGTGTGTAGGTGAAGTATGTGTGTATGTTAAAGCAGGCTTTCTAATGAGACTCGGCACTCAAAGAATCCTCCATAGAAATGTATGGGGTTAGTTTGTAATGTCAATATGCTAGTTTACATAATATTCGTCTGATGTCCGACCTCCCTTCATTTGAATAGGAATATAACCTCCTTTACATAGACCTCTCCATTCATTTGAACAGGAAAATGGCTTCCTGACGTCACTGGCCAGAGCGTGTTACCAAGATTGCAAGTGGGGGAGTTTGCCTGAGTCACCCGGTTATGTTTGTATGGCTGTTTTTAATCTGTGCAGTGTGCAAACCCTCTCTCTCTATGTGTGTGTGTACAATGCGTTCCCAACGCTCAAACTCCCATCCTCTCTTTCTGTGTGTGTGAGAGTACACAGTCCTCAAACCCCTGTGTGTGTGTGTGTGTGTGTAGGCTGCTGTTTGCTGTCTGGGCTGTTGAACCAGTGGACAACAGCACCAAGGCCATGGCATGTCACTGGAGATACAGGAAATGACATTGTTGAGGCGTTGAGACCTGACTATTGGCTTCCTTCCTGTTCTTGTGTGTGGCAGCCTCTTGTCTGGCACCCCGCCGCCCGTTTCCCTGTGACACACACACACACACACCATACAAATGCAGGTTAACACACCCATGTTATAATTTATCCATTTGTTATTGATAATAGTTGTTTGTGTTGTGCTCAGTTTACTTGCATGTCTGCGCAAGTTAACTGCTTGTGTATGTGTTATCAGAGCCTTCCTCTGCTGATCAGCAGTTAGTGTGTGCATGTGCATTAACCTCCCTCAGTGATTGTTGTGTGTGTGTGTGTAGTCAGAGCCTCCCTCTGGTGATAAGCAGATGTCTGTATGTGGGTGTGGTGTCAGAGCCTCCCTCTGGTGATTAGCAGTCGGAGTACTAGACCGAAGACGATACAGCAGGGGTGTGTGTGTGTGTGCGTGAACTGAAGAGCGTGTCACACCTGTCTACAGGTAAGATGAGACCAGGTGTAAGAGGAGCAGTGTGTGTGTGCATATATGTCATTAACATTGTGTCTGAAAGTTCATTGACCTCATGACACAGAGAACACTCAAAACAGATTATAAATGGTGCACTGCCTTCTATAAAGGTTGGAGACTAGTATTTCATGTGTTTGTGTGAATTTACGTTATCTGCTAAGGAGGAAGGGCGACTGCAGACCTTTCCATAGAATTGGCCAAAGTGAAACCAAGTGGCAGTGGTGTGTGTGTGTGTGTGAGAGAGCTGGGTCTGGGTGTGTGTATGTGTGAGCTGGGTCTGTGTGTGAGCTGGGTCTGGGTCTGTGTGTGTGTGAGCTGGGTCTGTGTGTGTGTGTGTGTGTGAGCTGGGTCTGTGTGTGTGTGTGTGTGTGTGTGAGAGATGGGTCTGTGTGTGAGCAGGGTGTGTGTGTGTGTGAGAGAGAGCTGGGTCTGTGTGTGTGTGTGTGTGTGTGTGTGTGTGTGTGTGTGTGTGTGTGTGTGAGTGAGAGAGCTGGGTCTGTGTGTGAGCAGGGTGTGTGTGTGTGTGAGCTGGGTCTATGTGTGTGTGTGTCTGTGTGAGCTGGGTCTGTCTGTGTGTGTGTGTGTGTGTGTGAGCTGGGTCTGGGTGTGTGTGTATGTGTGAGCTGGGTCTGTGTGTGTGTGAGAGAGCTGCAGTGGGTCTAGCACTGCTCTCTGTGTCTCTCCAAGCCTCTAGGCCCAAGTTGGAGCCTGTGTGAGCAGCTGGAGCCTGTCTGTGTGTGTGTGTGTGTGTGTGTGTGAGCTGGGTCTGTGTACTCATGTCTGATGCATGTTGCTGTGAGTAAGGATCATTGAAACAGTTTCCAGTTTCTCCAGCGTAGCTTGTCATCATCACTACATGTTAAAGTCATTTAAACTCTTATCTCATATCCACAATATTGGCACATATAAATTGTAACAATCAGATTTTTAGATTCCGACTATTACCATTAAACACGGGTAGAAATTGAATAGGCTAAGTAAATAATAATGTTTCTTTCACTGACATCGAGAGAGACACCACAAATACAGTTAACAAGTAGTGTTTTATATGAGCACAAATAGGCTACGCTTGAAAACAAACAAGCACTTATTTCCCCACAGTTCATACCACGACGTCTCAGGAGAATTCCCTTTCAGTAGGATCCCGTCACCAGGGGTCAGAAGATCAGCCCTCTCGCCTTGCTGTCTCAGACAACCAAGGGCTTTCAGGATTCCAAATCCAAGGTCCCAGACCTCACCATGTACGGTTTTTCAGAAAGCTCGTTCTGACCCCAGATGTTGGGATCCCGGGACCTCTCACAATTCTATTAGGTAAATTAATTCGGAATCAACAAGATGAAACAGGAGCCAGTGATCAAAATCATCCAAATATATTGAATCTTTGCAAAGAGTGAGGATAGTACAGCACAGCTGGTTGAAACAAGGAGCTTCACATTCTAAGAGTGCTTATATACTTCAGTGGCTACATAAGTCAAGCGTAACTACACCCATAGTCATACAATTCAAGCGTGACTACTCAGTCACTTAATAAAATGTTGGTGGTTTGTTACCTTACTTGTGAGCAGGGTTGTCTAGCGACCTTGCCGACAGATCTCTCATATATTAGAATCTCAGGCTTCTCTGAGTATGTCTTATTCTAGGGCTAGGGCCTGAATCACCAGGGGAAAAAAGATAAGATGGGCTGTAGCAACCTAACAGCCCTGGTCTGCTTGTAAGTCTCTGGTTTACCCGTTGCTGCGTGTTCAGCTCCCTTACGGGTGTTTCCAGAGGCCCATCCCCAGAACCAGGGCTGAAAGATCACCCCCCTCCATTTTGTTCCAGAGGAAAAACAAACACTTAGGACTGTAGAAATTATTCAATGACAGTTGTAATTCAATGGCACATAAGTTTCCAAAACTGGCAAATCTAACAAGAATATTAAACAAGGGCATTACTTGTCTCTTTTAGCATTGACAGGAAAACAAACAAAATAAAATAATTAAGGCATGTTGACCAAACACAAACCAAAACAAAACATGTTGCCACTCTTGACTGAATTAATATGGTATGCTATCAACATCTAAACATCATTTTAAAAGAGAATTTAAGACTCCTCTAACAAGCAACACCTTCAAATTGTTCGAACTTAAATATAAAATATCTTTAACTTCATAATCCACAGACTGCTGAGGGCCAGAGACAAAGCCTTCAGAGCTGGAGATGTAGCTGGCCTAAGAACAGCGAGGGCTAACCTGTCCCAGGGCATCAGGAAGGCAAAAAAGGATTACACAGACAAAATAACAACACACTTCAAAGACAGCAGAGATGCACAGAGCCTATGGCAGGGCATACAGGCCATCACTGACTACAAGCCTGCGCCCCACGGAGCTGTGAGAACAACACCTCTCTGCTAAATGACCTGAACAGTTTTTTTTTTCCCGCTTTGAAGCACAAAATGACACTCACCCACAGAAAACCCCACCTCCCCCACGACCAACCCCTGTACCTGTCCTCTGCCAGCGTGAAGAGGACACTAGCCACCATTAACCCACACAAAGCAGCAGGCCCAGACAACATACCAGGACGAGTGTTGAAGGACTGTGCAGAAGAGCTGAAGGATGTTTTTACAGACATTTTCAACACCTCTCTGGAGCAAGCAGTCATCCCATCACTTTTCAAAACTGCCACCATCATACCCGTGCCAAAGAAATCATCACCATCATGCTTCAATGACTACCGTCCTGTAGCACTCACGCCCATAATCATGAAGTGCTTCGAACGGCTAGTCATGTCACACATCAAAGCCACTCTGCCCCCCACCCTGGACCCCTTCCAGTTTGCATACCGAGCCAAACGATCCACGGAGGATGCAATCTGCTCTGCCCTCCATCCAGCCCTCACCCACTCAGACAATAAAGACTCATATGTGAGAATGCTGTTCATAGACTTCAGTTCAGCATTCAATACCATAAGACCACAACAACTCATCAGCAAACTGGACAAGCTAGGATTCAGTACCTCCCTCTGCAACTGGCTGCTGGACTTCCTGTTGCAGAGACCACAAGCAGTACGTGTCGGGGACAACACCTCAAGCACTCTGACCCTGAGCACGGGGCCCCTCAAGGGTGTGTGCTCAGCCCCCTGCTCTTCACACTGCTAACACATGACTGTACAACCACTCACAGCTCCAACCATCTGGTGAAGTTTATGGACTATTACAACACTGGTGGGCCTCATCACTAAGGGCGATGAGGCTCACTACAGAGAAGAAGTAGACCTGCTGGCTAAATGGTGCAAAGACAACAACCTCCTGCTAAATGTCAGCAAGACCAAGGAGATTGTTGTCAACTTTCAGAGAGGCCACAAACAACTGCCACCACTGTCCATCGACGGAGATGCTGTGGAGAGAGTGAGCAGCACAAAATTTCTGGGGTGCACATCAGCGGCGACCTCTCCTGGACCACCAACACAGCATCACTGGCTAAGAAAGCCCAGCAGCCTCTACTTCTTTAAGCCAAATTGAAGAAGGCAAGTGCCACGCCTCCGGCCATGACTACATTCTACAGAGGGACCATCGAGAGCATCGCCTCCAGCAGCATCACAGTGTGGGGCGGAAGCTGCACAGATCAGAACAGGAAGACCCTCCAGCGCATTGTTAACACAGCTAAGAGGATCATTGGAGCACCACTCCCCTCCCCTGCAGGACATTTACACCACCGCCTCACCCAAAAAGCACTAATGATTGTCAAGGATACAACCCACCCTGCACATGAACTGTTCAGCCTCCTGCCCTCTGGAAAGAGGTACAGGAGCCTCCGCCTCCCGCACCACCAGACTTGCAAGTAGCTTCATCCACCAAGCAATCAGGATGCTGAACACTCTACCCACTCTCCCATCACTGACAGCCCCCCACCCACCAGCCAGCCAGGAACCTAGGGAAACTAGGATCCTGTCTACCCTAACCCCCAACACCGCCCTGTGGAACTGCACTGTGAATGAATGAGCCTAACGTGTTGCTGCTTCACATCAAGCCTGATATACTTGAAATTACTGCATACTGCATATCAATGTAAATATACAGGTCACACAAACACAAGTTTAAACTTCATGTAACTGTTAAGACTATATAAATATACAACACAACTACCTCTATTTTTTTTTTTATATATGTCCTATATTTCTATTTTTGATACATACATGTTCTATATTTCAGTCTCAAGACTTTAATTTAATGTTTATTGTCTATGGCTATGTCTATAGTATGTCTATGTCTGTATTTAAAGTATGTCTATGTCTGCATGGGAAAGTAAGAAACGAAATTTCAATTCTTTGTATGACCAGTGCATGTAAAGAAATTGACAATAAAAGCCGACTTGACTTGAATTCAAGTGTAATAAATGTCTTTTCTCTAGTCCACTCTCTCTTCCTTTACACTGGCTTCCTGACCTTCAAGTGCAGAGATAACAACCACTCACACACACACACACACACACACACACACATACACAGCTAAGTCAGCGAAGATCTGTACCTTATGGTTAGGTGTGTTAGTGTTTTCCGTACCAGCAGAGTGCCCTCAATGGTGACCACAGAATATCCTTTACCTTTGAAAAGGAAAAACTCAACAGGAGAGAAAGAAATTAGACTTCAAACACTTAACAAAACACAATGTTAGCAGCACTGGGATGTTTTGAATAGGCGTCCCCACCTTTATCTTAGTTGGGCCCAACTAATGCTGCTGACCATGTGTGGCTGCCACAGACAGACAAAGCTGCCAAGTAAGTTAACTTTCCCTTAACAACGCAGATGAGGCGGAAGTTTTCTTAGATTCAAATAGCTTTGCAGCTCTGAACAAACTATGCCATTTAGTAGTTCAAGCAGGGACAGGTTGACACTCAGACATGTTAGTATCAGAGAGTACCTTTAGCAGACAATTGCAAAGCACACATACACATAACCCATAGGTCAGAAACATATATAGACAGACATGTTCAGACATAAACTGACTCATGTTCCTGATTGGTTACCTTAAAGTGACTGGTCTCAAAATTTGACAGATTGTCCAATTTAGCAAACCCAGTGATGGTGATCCCCCACCCAGACCCAGCATCAATCATCTGTAACTCTCAGGAGATTCGTTGACTTAGACCCGTTTGTGCGCGCACAATCTGTTCCTTGTTTCGGGGGGCAAAATGCCCAATTCTGTCAAGGGCCGTATAGCTACAGCTGACCATCTAGGGTTGCTGTAGTGTATCACCCAACGTGGACAGTAGTCTTGCTCAACTGAATCTCCCTTGTTATCCAGCTAAGGACTATAGCACTTTAAAGGAACAAAACATACTACTTACCGAGAGCGCTTCTTACCAGCGGGCTGAGGGATCACACACAGTAAGTTTGGTAAAAAGAACAATCCTTAATTCAATAGATCAATATAATCCTTATCAATCTCGGTAGAACCTCCATAAACTGATGGCAATTTTGATACCATAGATTTAATAGAGACCCAGTCAGACCAATAGTATGACAAATCAGGAACAGAGTTTATTTACAATGATGCACATCGAGGGAGAGACAGCATGACTTCACCTAAAGATCCATCAGCTGCTCTAACTAGACAAGGAAATAGTTAGGGTTTAACCCTTTACCCGCCAAAGTCGCAAAATTGCGACAAACAACGTCACTGATTAAAACAGACAATAGATCCATGTACGGTGACATCTCATTTGTACTCTCCACCACTAGTTGGCAGACACCCAGAGCTTCGACGCGAGAAACGCGAGAAACACACAAAGGCGGCGTGCATTTCCTCCATAACGCGGAAGCGATGCGGGCCATAGTTTTGCAAATTGAAGCAGAAATACACCGAATGTTGAAACTTCCACTTAAATTCACGTGTGATGAAGTATCGGGTCTTTTATTCATCTGTTCTGATTCTAAAGGATAAAATCTGCATTTTGGAGGATAATGATCGATCGCCTATTGGCAGTGATAGTCGGAGCGCCTGTGAATGGAGGTGCGCCTTGGCGCCTTTTGCGACAGTGTTCACTACCAGTGTTCACTGACAGTGTTCACATACCATGCTTATTTCGACCCTCTGCCCAATGTAGCTGAAGGTGCCAGTGGTAAAGGTGATGATAGTGTCCGTAATGGACGTAGTAAAGACAGCAGGGGTAGTAAAAATAGGGCTCTGAAGAACTACAAAGTCACCCGCAATAGGAACTGATTTGACCAGGCTACTTTATTGTATAGTAGAATAAGGTTTGTGGTTATAGTAATAGTTTACTATTGTTGGTTTACATGTGACTGCTTTCCTGTTCAGGTGTTATGTGGGTGAAATGACAAAAAAGTAAGCAAAACTGCTCAAATATATGTTCAACATCCAGTATTTACTGAAATGTGCATAATTCTAGGTGGTTGTCATCCAGTGACGTCATAATATGCAAATTAGATGTGTAAATTTACACCCTTCATAAACTTTTGTTCATACTCAATGATTTTCACATTTACAGTAGGACTTTATCTCTGACCACTTTCAAGCCATGGCCTTTTGAAATTTTGATGTAAAAATCGAATGATGTTTTTTTTAAAACCTGGCGCCTAAAGGGTTAAGTATCCTTCCAGGCTGATGGGAGATGGCGTTGGTCATCCCATCTCACGTGGACTACACTGAATCAGACCCTGATTAGTGGCAACCTGGCAATCCGGAGCAGATAGCTACTGACGCAGCCATGCAGAAAAGTAAAACACTGCAAAGTCATAATATTCCCGCTTATCTCTAAATACAGTCACACAGAGATATACACAGGGACAGTACAGATATCATACAGTCATTACATAGAATCATACTTTTAGTATCAAAGTGACCCACTAATGAAAAATGAAGAACATTAAACCACATATTGAAATATTGGACATAATGTTCTATTCCACTTTCTCTAAAGGCCCAAGATGTCCATGCATGCACGAATGAGCTCTCACAGTCCCTCCAAACGAAAACAAACAAATCCAAACTCCGTGACAAAAGTCCACCGAAAAAGAGAAAACAGTCTGAATAATCCACGTTTAGTGCAACCAATATAATCCACAAAGAAAACGTTAAATCCGACGAGGCTTTCGATGACTGAAACAATTACAGTAAAAGTATAAGTATATATACTCTTTTGATCCCATGAGGGAAATTTGGTCTCTGCATTTATCCCAATCCGTGAATTAGTGAAACACACTCAGTGAACACACAGTGAGGTGAAGCACACACTAATCTCGATGCAGTGAGCTGCCTGCTACAGCGGCACTCGGGGAGCAGTGAGGGGCTAGGTGCCTTGCTCAAGGGCACTTCAGCCGTTCCTACTGGTCGGGTTTCGAACCGGCAACCCTCCAGTTACAAGTCCGAAGTGCTAACCAGTAGGCCAAGGCTGCCCCAAGGATACCAGCGACTCGACAATGGAGACATCCGAGCTCAGTCCTGGATCTCCGGTAGGTCTGAGGACCCGAGCTAAATCCACCTTGAATTGTGATATTTTCCCTCAACACGCACGCACACACACATACACACACACACAGTTTGTCCAGGTCTCACGTAGACTCCCTGGGTAGGCCTACTGTTCAAGCTCTCCCGCTCCTTGACTTTAACTTTAAACATGTCAGCTGATGCTTGACACCATAGATATTAGAAAGCTAGATACCGCATTGGGCTCCAGAACGTACGTAAATAGCGGCGCCATCTTAGTGGGGGCAACCATCACTGGAGGCCAATGGAGGAGCATGTGACTGACTGGAAATCAGACAGGTGTCTGTGAATGTTGCCAATAGACAATAAAGGTGCTGCCCCCACCAATATGGCGGCTGCATTTACGATGCCACCTAATAGAACTCGACAGTCCATGCGATATCTAGCTTTCTAATATCTATGCTTGACAGGTAGCTTGCGTCACCTGACACTTACAATCAGCTGATCAGACGTACAACAGAATTCAAATGGTGTTCATTATAGGGCTACAGACCTACATATGATGGAGAAAAACACGGAGAACACTTTCATGTAGGTTATCATTTCGTAACACAGGCTTTAAAGAAAAGTGAATCCTAAAATTATGTGGATTCTGGATATCTGGATTAAATCCCAACATCACACACACAAATCTGGATAAAATCCCAACATATGAGGGTGTGTGGTGGCTGGAGAGGAGTCCAAGAGGAGCAGCGTGACCATGTACAGTAGATCCATGTTGATTTGTTATGCCTGAAGTAGATTCATGTTGATTTGTTATGCCTGAAGTAGATCCATGTTGATTTGTTATGCCTTTAATCAAAAAGGACAGTGATGTACAGGCAGTGAAGTAGATTCATGTTGATGTGTTATGCCTGAAGTAGATTCATGTTGATTTGTTATGCCTGAAGGTGCTAATTCGCAACACTTGTCCATAGGCGACTTTTGAAAAGATAGAGCAATTAAAATGTCAAGAAATGAAAGAGGAAAAACCAGATAAAGATAGAAAAAAACAACAACAACAAATCAAAGGAAAAAAGAAATCAAAGAAATACAAGCAATTGTCAATATAAGGAACATAAATAGGATACAGAGCAAAGGCAATCTGAGCAAGCAATCAACTGGTTAAGGACTATTCATGTTGGCCTTCTGATGGCCACTTCAGAAAACGTGATTATTTAGACATTTAAAAAAGAATCTTAGAGTACTAAAATTGATAAAATTCTCAAAAGTGAGAAGGTTGTGTTTCTTTAAAATGCGGCAGTGATGCCATTTCAGTGGTTTCTGGTCCATGATTTTTATTGCTTGCTTGTATATTGTGACTAGGTTTTATAATGGTTGAGGAAGCCTGTGCCCATGATGTGATGCAATATGATAAGATGTGATGCAATATGGTAAATGAGGGAAAATCATTGCATGCATGTATAGTTTTGCAGCTTGGTGTGACAGGTTCCTTCTGATAAAACGAAAACAGTTTAAATTTGGTTTGACCTTATTACAGATGTACCTAACCTGACTGTCAAATTTTAAATGTTTGTTTAGGATGATCCCTAAGTACTTCACTTCACTCATTACTTCAGTGATTTCTTCTTTAATCCTAACCTTAAATAATTCATGATCAGGCCTGTTTCACATGGAGAAGCATATGGACACAGTTTTTTTTACATTAAGAGTTAGATGGGATAACTCAAGCCATTCTTAGATGCCTGATAAAGCCTGTGTCAGGTGCTCTCCTGCCAGGCTGGGTGTTTTAGTGGACACATAGATGATGGTGTGATCAGCGTACAGTATATCTGGCAGTTGACACCTGGGCAGCAGCTCGGAAGGTCATTAATGTACATTGTGAACAGCAATGGACCAAGCACGGATCCGTGATTCAGGGCAGCTCAAACTCGGGTTCCTGTGGACTCTGAATGTGTATTTTGTACCAGTATGTAGGCTATAGGTATGCGTGTGTATTGTGTACCAGTATGTAGGCTATAGGTATGCATGTGTATTGTGTACCAGTATGTAGGCTATAGGTATGCATGTGTATTAGGAATTCTTAATAACTAAGCACCATTGATGTTTTAACATCAAAGAACACACACTCTTTACATGTTTCCCTTCCTCTTCCTCAGGTTTGGTGTTTTCTTTCTGTCTGCTTCCACCACCTGCAGAACATTCTGGTAATGTTCTTCTCCTCTTGCAGAGCCTATGTAGTCTGTGCTGAGCTTCAGGTTACGCTCTGCGCTGTCATTGACCACATTCATGGACTCCAAGTGAATCATTAATCATATGGTGCTTAGTTATTAAGAATTCTGTATGTTCTATCTATTCATGGATTACTCATTTGCTCAGTCATATGATATGTTTGTAGGAGGTTTACAGTTTGTCTTACACTTTGAAATTGACAAGGCTATTATCTTCTGCATGGCCTTTATCTGAGATATCATTGGGATGTTGGCTTTCTGGTAGAAGATTTGAAGTTGCGCCATCACCAGTTTTGCTGCATCCGATTTGGAACGCAGCTCAGCATGCGCAGATCTACGGGGTGGCAAAGGGTGGCAACTGCCACCCCTGGGACACAGTCTTGCCACCTCTGTTGCCACCCCATTTATAAATCAGATAATATTTTTTTAAGTATATTTTATGTTCATACACAGGGGCGGATCTAGAGATTTTTTCCTGGGGTGGCGAAGGGGTGGCATGAGGTTCCAGGAGGGGGGCCATGGACATTATTCAAAACTTAAAATTGTACGGATTTCATTGAATATGTTTTGTTCTCTACATTACATTACACGAGGTGCAGCTCAGATGCTCTGTCTTGGATGTGCCACATCAGACATATGAGGACTTGATTACAGTTGGGAAGCCTGGAACCTGTTATGATGGCATCATCTATGCTTATTGTAGCTCCCAGTCCATATATGGACTTGGACTTCCTTGTTGCTGCTGATTAGCATTTTGGCTTGGGCTGTTATCCTTTTGCAATGTAGGGTGTATTGTGTACCAGTATGTGGTGTATTGTGTACCAGTATGTATGGTGTATTGTGTACCAGTATGTGGTGTATTATGAAAGTAGTATGTACAGCTGTTGTGTATACACGACATACATGACTTTACACACAGACACACACCTATAGAGACATCTTAACAGACAAATGCAGGCACACACACACACAGACACCAGGCCGTGTGAACGGATGGGAGGCAACAGTACAATAGTGGGAAGTAGAGGGCAGATTAGGGTCACTATCTGGAATACAAGAGCAGCAGATTAGTGTGTGTATGTGTGTGTGTGTGTGTGTGTGTGTGTGTGTGTGTGTGTGTGTGTGTGTGTGTGTGTGTGTGTGTGTGTGTGCGCGCGCGCGCATCAGATTACTAACCAAATTTTTCTTTCATGTCACACACCTTCTACAACTGTGTTTGTGTGTGTGCATATGTGTGAATACGAATCGTGTGTGTGTGTGCGCATATGTGTGAATACGAAATCGTGTGTGTGTGTGTGTGTGTGTGTGTGTGTGTGTGTGTGGCTAGCCGTGCAGAACTAAGAAGTTACAGGGAATATAAAATCTTTTCTTGAAGGTTGATGAACTCCCGTACAGACACACTGATCACCATGCCAACCAGAGAAAACAGTGGGGAGAGGACAGGAACGCAAGATTACAGATCGCATGCTCCGAGTGTGAGGAGACGGCACACAGCTGCTACGTGTGTGTGTGTATGTGCGTGTGTGTGTTTGTTTGTGTGTGTGTGTCTGTGTGTGTGTCTGTGTGTGTTTGTGTGTGTGTGTGTGTGTGTGTGTGTTTATGTGTGTGTGTGTGTGTGTGTGTGTGTGTGTGGCCATTTGTTTTCTCATCTTCTGTTCTGAAAGTATTATGCATGCATATACCTCTCTCTCTCCTCATTTCTCTGTTTATCTCCCTCTTTCTCTCTCCCTCTCTCCCTCCCTCTCTCTATCTGTCTTTCTTTCTCTCTCTCTGTTTATCTTTTTCTCTCTGTGTTTGAATTTGGGGAGTTTGGGGATCTAAAAAAGTATTGTGTGTGTGTGTGTATATATGAGTGTGTGTGTGTGTTACACCTGAATGTTAAAATGCCTAGGGGCATATGGCTGTGTAACTAGTTAACTTAAAGTAAAGGAGAAAACAATACAAAAAGCTCAGGAGAAGGCATCAACCCACCCTGTCAACAGAACTAACACAACCATGTTCGACTAACAAAGAAGGAAAATAAACACACACACAAGTCCTGGCACACACACACACACACACACACACACACACACACACAGAGGGTAATGGTCTACTGGAACAATGCAGCACAACTACCAACACACCACACCGGTACAGTC
>NC_063202.1:12113970-12123970 GCF_017589495.1 Alosa alosa
TTTTAAAAGGCGAACATTTTCAACGCAAAAATGTGCACTGTATCATGTGAAATACTCTTGGGCGTCTTTTATGTTCAAGGTCCACATTAAATCCATTCCCTCAATGCTATCAGGAGAATACAGTAGCCTAAAGTTTTATTTTGAACGCTTACTTTGGTCTCCTCATTGGATCCAAATAGCAGAAATAAAGCAAACTCCAAGTTATGGTAGGTAAGTTAAGCTATAAGCACATAGCCAATTAAACATGACCAAGAAAAAAGTGAAAGGGACACTTTTTGAAACTATTTCAGCTTGTATCAGTGCTTTCTGAACATATTGAACACAATTGTATACAATACCGTGATAATACAGAAAACGTGATCATTTTGGTCAGGTTAAATTTTCATACCGTTACATCCCTATTTGGATATCAACTGGTTGTTTCTGCTTAAGAAAAAGAGGAAGTGATCACAAGGAGGGACAGTAGGTTCTTTCCAGCGTCACCATCTCATTTAGATGTAACTGAAACAACTCAATGTGTGTGTGTCTGTGTGTTTGTGCCTGAAAGACAGTACATGACCGAGAGAGAGAGAGAGAGAGAGAGAAAAGAGACTCTACTAGCGTCTCACACACAGCTGGGTGCCCGGGTCTTAATTACTAGTTCTAGCGGAGGAGCATCTGTTTGTGTGAGCTAGTGTGTCTGGTTACGAGTGTGTGTGTGTGTGTGTGTGTGTGTGTGTGAGTGAGAGAGAGTAAGTGAGTTAGCCAGAAAAGTATGGTCTGTGTGTGGGTCTTTGCCTGACTGATAGGATGTGAAGTGGCAAGGTTGTGTGTGTGTTGATCTCTGCTAACACTAAGAAAGTTGCTGATTTGATTTTCTCTCTTTCCTGTCGTTGCTCTCTCTCTCTTACTCTCTCGTGTGACTTCCTCATGAAGCCCCAGTAGACATGCTGGCGTATGAAGACTACAGCGCCCTCATGTGCTTGCTTTGTCACACTACAGTCTGTCACACTGTTAAAACACTGCCAGATTAGAAACTACTTTTTACCATTTTTTTCAGTTACTTTGGAACATTTCCCGAATTATCATTAACGTTTGCACAACAATAAGTACATTTCTCGAAACTACAGTAGGCTATTTGTGACACTGTTTATGTTGGAGTTGATAAAATCCAGAACGGAGGCGTACGAGTCAATGTCCATGTGTGAGTCACGCTGAAGTGCCAAGTCAGCTCCCTCTGGCCACACTTTGACTGTCCTCAGGCAAGGAACTATTGGCAAATGTTTTGAGTGAAACCGCAATTCAACAGAGAACCTTTATAAGATAGATAGATAGATAGATAGATACTTTATTGATCCCCAAGGGGAAATTCAATAATTTTATAATGCATGATATGCAAAATGAAATTAGCAATCGATAATGTAAAAAATTTGATTGGAATTGTTTTTCTAAGTAATGAGAAATTGCTTTAATGATGTGCACAACTGACTACTAGATGATGTGTGAACTAGACATTTCCAGAATTTCAATTCTGATCTGAGAAATGCACCAAAGTGCCAAACTGCTGACTAATCCACCTCATCTGGCCATTGCACTACCAGGGCTATACCTCCTAGATCTGTTCCAGGGGGCTTTACCTCCTAGATCTGTTCTTACCTCCTAGATCTGTTCCAGGGGGCTTTACCTCCTAAGTTTATGTTCTTCAGATTCACGTGCAAAGCAGAGGCATGACAGGATGAAATCAGATTCTGTTTTTATTGCTGTTTACAAAAAGGTACAAAAACAAACATCACAACAGAGAACAAACGCATAGAACCTACACACATTCTCTCTCTCTAACATGCACACTCTCTTTCACACTCTCTCTCCTTCTGCTACTCTCTGGCCGGGTGGTGTCCTCCCTACAGCTTCCAGCACACACACACACACACACACACCTCTCACTCCTCTCTCTCACAAACCCACACACATACTCTCTCTCTTTCTCTCGTACACACACACAAACCCCCACACACACACTCTCTCTTGTTACACACACACAAACCCACACATACACACTCACTCACTCTTGCTCTTCTCTCTTACACACACACACACACACACACACACACACACACACACACACACAAGACACACACATACACACACACACACACACACACACTCACACACACACACACACACACACACACACACACACACACACACACACACACACACCCTCTCTCTCTCTCTATAGTGCTCCGTCCGCCACTCTCCTGAACAGCGCCTGTCTCTGCGTGGCGGTCATGTTCTCGCTGCTCTCCAGCAGGTTGGCCAGGATGAGGGTCTGCTGAGTGGACTTGGCCTTGACCCAAACCCGCCCGTTCATCCCCACCACCAACTCACACGGAAACAGACCCGACAGGTCCGCCACGATCTCACTCTGAGGCGCCAGCAACCTATACACACACACACACACACACACACATATATATATATATAATATAAATATTAAAATAACGTTGACTGTGCTTTCTGTAAACATGTTTCTTCTTCATTTGTTCATTCAGTGCTAATGAGTCAGTCAGCCTTTGGGTAAAGAAATAGGCTAGGCTATAGACAAAGACATTTGAACAAGTGGCCACGTTAAAAGGGAGCCCAGAACAGGTCAGACTGAATACCTACAGTAGGCTACAGCCTGTAGGCTTATGGAAGCTTGTTTTAACAGTACTTTATCACCAATCTTGACAAGGAACCAACCAAACCTATAATAAATAGCCCAGTAAAATGCTGTAGCTGCCTATGTGACTATCGCCCACTAGCCAAGCTAAACTTCTTCCATGAGTTGAACTTCTGTTATAAAGCAGCTGTCCGCGGACTCCAACACAGGCCTTCTACAACGTTGGAGCCACAGCTCCTTACAAAAAAGAACTGGGCTAAAGTAATACTAGGCCTATAAGATTTCTAAACTATAGCAGCCTATATTGTAACATAATATTGCGTGTGTGTGTGTATGTGTGTGTATATCAGGTGTGAATGTGTGTGTGTGTGTATCTTGTGTGAATGCGTGTGTGTATGTATCTGTGTCTGTGCGTGCACGTGTCTGTGCGTGCACGTGTGTGTGTATCAGGTGTGAATGTGTGTGTGTATGTATCTGTCTGTGCGTGCACGTGTGAATGTGTGTGCGTGTATCTGTGTCTGTGTGTGCGTGTATCTTGTGTGAATGTGTGTGTGTATGTATCTGTGTCTGTGTGTGTGCACGTGTGTGTGTGTGTATCTGTCTGTGCGTGCACGTGTGAATGTGTGTGCGTGTATCTGTGTCTGTGTGTGCGTGTATCTTGTGTGAATGTGTGTGTGTATGTATCTGTGTCTGTGTGTGTGCACGTGTGTGTGTGTGTATCTTGTGTGAATGTGTGTGTATGTATCTGTGTCTGTATGTGTGTGTGTGCACGCGTGTGTGTGTATCTTGTGTGAATGCGTGTGTGTATGTATCTGTGTCTGTGTACGTGTGTGTGTGTGTGTGTGTATTGTGTGAATATGCACACACCTGCGCACGAGTCCCAGTGACACGCAGAAGAGGAAGCCTCCTTCTCCAAAGACGCCCATCCCGTTGGCTCGACCGCAGCTGTCGATACACACCAGCTCTGGCTCCATGTCCTTATTAGCAATGATAAACTGGGCAAACACCAAGTCCCCCACCTGCAAACACACATTTATACTCAAACGTCACAATACACATTTTACAATAAAAACACATGAGAAATACCATTATAACTACTACTTACAACAATGCATACATCACAGGAGCGATGACTGCAGACCAGGGTGAGGTGACCTGGTATGGTTATGGCTGGAGTGTGCTTGAGCAAGGCATCTATCGCCCAGCTGCTCCCTGACCTCTGCAGCTAAAATGGCTGCCCAATGTTCCAGGTGTGTGTGAGCATCTGTGTGGTCCCAACTCCTAGTGTGTGTGTTGACTGCGGTGTGTGTGTTAATGGATGGGTAAAATGTCCCCATTTTTACCTCAAATTAATGAAGTTTTAGTATAATAAATTTCACCTAAACAAACAATCACTGTCCATGCGTATGTCTGACTCCGACTGTTGAGGATACCCGCTCCCCAAGGCTCATTTACCTGTACGTTGGGTCGGTTCCGCTTGGTGGCCCCTTCGAAGGCCAAGTAGGACAGGGAGGCAAGCTCGCTACCGCCCACGTCCACCTTAAA
This sequence comes from Alosa alosa, assembly GCF_017589495.1. NCBI lineage: Eukaryota > Metazoa > Chordata > Actinopteri > Clupeiformes > Clupeidae > Alosa > Alosa alosa. The sequence goes on from NC_063202.1 coordinate 12,118,157, forward strand.
GATGTCTCCGGATTTGGCTGTCACCACGCCAATGACCGTCTCCCCTTTCACCGGTACATACTGTGAGGAAGATGACAGCGGTGTGAGCAACTGGGGACAACCTACATAGTTACGGTACCTACATAGTTATCCTTGGCTATTTGAGCCTGAGTCCAATCCTAATGACGTAGGGTGGGTTTAGTATTTGACTTGTGCTCATGTGAAGTGAAGTCAAGCCTCTCAGTTCGGGTAACCCATCTTGACTGACAGCACCACTGGTGCTAATCATTCAGCCCCCCACCCCACTAGAGAGCACCAGAATTAACTCGCAGAACTCTGATGCCTCTAAGTCTAAACTACGTAAGCCAGACCAAGCCATGCAACATTAGTCAATGTGCCATTGTTGATGACATCCTAGAACAATATTTACTAGCAGAATTCTGACGGTAAACTCAAATGTTACTTTGTGTTTAGTTAGCTTGTGCTACAGCTAACAGCCTTTTACACAAAACCACCTGAGCTAACTGTTACAAGTTGTCCCTGTGACGAGATTTACCAAAAAAATCCAAAACTGTTTTCAGTTTCTGCTGTCTACGGCACGTCAACAACTCACCCTTTTCTGCTGCGAGTCTATCCAAAACACATTTGGAGTTTTGTGTCGTAGGACGCCACATTTACACACGCGCACATCATCTCCGTCCCGTCGTAATCCCGGGCCACAGACCACTTTTTCGGGCTTCAAGTTGGTCTCCGGAGCAGGCGGTTCAAACGTAAAGACATCTCCAGGTAATAAAACCTCGCCAATTTTCTCTTTGAAACTGTTTATCATGGCGTATGGATTTCACTACAGTAGTAGTGGCCCCGATGACATGCGTGCTATCCACGTTTCAGGGGGAAATAATACACTGTAACACTCGTTTGGAAACAGCGTGATATCGGCCATTTAGCGCCATCTAGTGTATGATACAAGTACTGTAATTTCCCGCGGTCTGGATGTTTACATACAGGTGTGACAGATGTGCAGTCACTGTGGGTAAAATAATCATCAATAAATTTAATTTGGTCTGAACTCAGAGCACAGAAGTGACTATAGGATTGTCTTTAAGGCTTTACTTAAATTGAAATGCAACCACTTTACGAGCAAAAAGACTCAACCACTGAATTCAATCAGTCTAACATTTTAATATTCAAAATAAATGTTTTACAAATCAATATGAATATAAAAGATGGTTGGAGAGATTAGATATTAATGAGAGAATGTCAATAATGAAACAGATTTATGCTAATCCAACAGGTACACAGTACAGGTTCACGCGCGGATGCTCTCTCTTCAGCAGCGGCCCTCTTTCACGATCAGGATATCGGCGTTCGTCTCCCTGCGGGAAAACGCAAGAGCTCACTCAAAACTAAGGTCATATTTCCCCCACATGATGTAAGAAGAATTTACGTTGTTTGAAGACACGTGTATGAGCTCACCATTATTACCTGTGCGTGAAGACATACCTCTCCAGGAGCCACATGTAAGATAACCACGCAGCAGTAGCCAACATTGGGCCTAACCACCTGAGCCACTCATAGGCTACAAACCTAATAACACTCATGGACACACACACTCACACACCACAGGGAGCGAGGACACTTACAATCTGTGCACACAGAGCGCGCACTCGTTAGGGTAGGTGGTTCCGTCGTTCCCACACACAGGCGAATAGTTGAGGGGACATGCTTGGGTCACGGTCATATCCCCACACGCGGGCTATACACGCACATACACACACACACACACACACACAGCGAGAAAGAGAGAGAGAGAATCTTCGTCAGATAGGCCCAGAATGCAGACGACAATGACGAATAGAGAGGGCGCAAGCATCTCACCCTTCTGTAGAGTCGCGACTTGTCTTCCGCATCTGCAAATATACAAACTCATTTTACTTTATACGTCTAGAAGGGACAGTTCAGTTTACTCAATACCTCGATGCATTTAGACTGTTTCTGACAGCAGGTCTTACCTGCGGAGTAGAGAACGGCCAGGCACAGAAGAACGAGGGCTGCACGCATTCTGCCTCTGAATGAGAGTATGTGGCACAAGTGCACGGTGAACTCAGTCGGTGGGAGTTAGTTGTGTCCTCGAGGTCGTGCTTAATCTCCAGTCTGCCCTCCGTTGGCAGCGTTTAGGTGCTTATCTTTCGGGATTTCACGTGCGTGTGATGCGTCTGCCAGGCTCCGTTAGTGGCTTGGGCTCGCAGGGTTGTTGGCTGTGATATATCATCATGCGCGTGGAGATGTTTTGACGCAAGTCCCCTCCGTGCCCTCCCCACGCGCCGCTATTGTCTGGTCTTTATTAAGGGATAAACATTCCGGTGAACGAATACTGCTGAGCGCAAGCTAAAGCGCGTGAGCTGGATCACATAACTATAACAGTTCGGCACGTGGGAGGGGCGCAAGCAGGTGTGTTTGTGATCCTGTAATATTTGGATGACAAAATTAGAGAATGTTGTTCTCGTTTATTTACAGGCGTATTTACTGATCTGAGAGGCTTATTAGCTTTGTTATGTGTCCATTCCCATAAGAAAAGAAGATACAGTGCTTAAAAAGCATTCACCCCCTATTTCCCCCTTTTGTTGCTTTTATAAATAGAATTATGGTCAATATAATTCAGTTTTTTTGACAAGAATAAAAAACAAAAACCTTCTTTAATGTCAAAGTGAAAACATGTTTCTACAAAAGTTATTAGTTAAAATTATGTAATTCAAAATAAACAACTGCATAAATATTCACCTCCTTCAAGTCAGTATTTAGTAGATGCACCATTGGCTGCAATAATAGCACGGAGTCTGCACCAATAGGTCTTAATTAGACTTGAATAGCTTAATACTGCAATCTTTTTCTCCAACTCTTTGCAAAACTGCTCAAGCTCTGTTAGATTGCGTGGGGGTTGGGGATGAAGAACCCTTTTCAAGTCCAGCGACAAATTCTCTACTAGATTGAGGTCTTGGGGCACACAAGAACATTCACCTCATTGTCTTTAAACCATTTTTGTGTTGCTTTTGCTGTATGCCTCGGGTCATTGTTCTGCTGGACTGTAAATCTCCCAAGTTGTAGATCTCTTGCAGACTGAATCAGATTGTCCTGCAGGACTTTCATATATTTTGCTGCATTCATTCTACCCTTTACCTTTATAATCCTTCCAGAGCCTGCCACTGAAAAGCATATCCACAGCATGATGCTGCCACCATATGCTTCACAATAGAGATGGTGTCTTTGTAGTGATGTGCTGTGTTTGGTAGCATAACATCTAGTCTGATGGCCAAAAAGCTCAATTTTGGTCTCATCAGACCAAATAATCTTCTTCCATTTGACCTTGACCTTCCACGTCTTTGAGAAAACTCTGCTCGAGATTTAATATGAGCTTTGCCACTCTCCCATAAAGCTTTGGCTGGTGAAGAACCCTGGGGAATTGTAGTGCACACTGAAGAAGGCACGCGCCGAAACGCGTCTGTGCAAATAAAAGTATATATGCATAGTGCGGCCTCTCTCCAGCTTTACGTGTTCCAACTATCCAGGCCAGTACTCTTAAAGTGTAAAATTATACACATTGAGTGAAGCCTGCTCCTATCCTCACCTTCTTTATAATACTATACACATCCACTGCACATGTCTTTATAATACTATACACATCCACTGCACGTGTCTTTATAATATTATACTATACACATCCACTGCACATGTGTCTTTATAATACTATACACATCCACTGCACATGTCTTTATAATACTATACACATCCACTGCACATGTGTCTTTATAATACTATACATCCACTGCACATGTGTCTTTATAATATTATACTATACACATCCACTGCACATGTCTTCATAATACTATACACATCCACTGCACGTGTCTTTATAATATTATACTATACACATCCACTGCACATGTCTTTATAATATTATACTATACACATCCACTGTACATGTGTCTTTATAATACTATACACATACACTGCACATGTGTCTTAATAATGCTATACACATCCACTGCATGTGTCTTTATAATACTATACTATACACATCCACTGCACATGTGTCTTTATAATACTGTGGGCACTGCTCTCCCATGCCCACACCCACGGCTGAAGTGCCCTTGAGCAAGGCACCTAACCCCTCACTGCTCCCCGAGCACCACTGTAGCAGGCAGCTCACTGCTCCGGGTCAGTGTGTGCGTCAACTCACTGTGTGTTCACTGTGTACTCTGTGTGTTCACTATAATTCAGGGATGGGATAAATGCAGAGACCAATTTCCTATACGCAAGTATACTTGGCCTATAAACCTGATTTACATTTACATAAACACAAGCAAACAGGGATAACTAATAAAACAAGGGCATATAGTCAAGGAATAGTTTAAAAACATAAGCACTATAACAAAGGTATTGCTTATTGACATTGTCAAAGACAACTGGATGTGAATATCTTTTTATTATTATTTTCCTTTTCTAGCCAAAACGTAGGGTGCGTATGATCCTGCTGGATCCAGATCTGGCTCCCGGACCATGTCTTGTGACACCTCTGATCTAATAGATTATACTGTATTGAGAATTAGGCGGTTCATGATTTTCTTGTTGGTAAATTTGAGTCAACATGTGGAAGCATTTTTCGCACTGCTGGATAATTTGTACCCAGATGCAGATTTGAGGTTTGATATTTAGGCCTATCCTACTTATTCGATCACCACTCTTCAGATTTTGAAAAAATGGCCAGTTTCCACCAATTGAAACACCCTGTTTGAAGCTGGTCTGGAGATATCTTTTGTGAAAAGTTGTAGAATTGTACAATAAAATCTCATGTCTTCTCTATCTCAAACTGTCAAACCAGTAATGAGGTCACACCTAGATCTCCTGAGCTGAGAGATCCATTTTTAGGAAACTACAACCCCTTGTGTATGACTCTAAGTGAGTCAGAGGTAGTCGTGGGAAGTTCTTAATTAAACCTATATTAATATAACAAATAACATACAAATATAATATAAAATATATGAAAATAGGAATATACTAAATATGTAATTGCTCTTGACGAGATTAAACTCTAGAGAATGAGGTTTTGCTGCTCTTATAAGCACTGTGACATTCCATGAAGTCCAATCCGTCTCCGGTTTGTGACACAAAAATTCACAAAAAAAACGTCAATAGTGCTGAATAAACACTGGAACCTGCAAAATGTGCGCAAACGGGACTGTTTGGGTTACTAACTGCAGGCTGTCCAGGCACTTCGGCTTCCGTACTTTGCGTTCGACATTGGTACAGATAGAGAAGTTTTGTTCGTGCAAGTTGCGCTGTCAGTGTAAGAACGTTGAAGTCGGAGCGATGTTGACAGCACGTAAAGTCCTGTGGAACGCGACGCGGCTCATGGAGAGCGTCGCCGCGCCGAAGAGCTTGCATGTGGTAAGCTTGTCCCATGGGCAAAACTCGCAAGTCGAACCGACCCGTTTGGGAGAGATAACATGAGTCTTTGTGACGGGCTACGTGAGAGACTAGGCTACGTCTCATAGAAAACAGAAGTGTTGCTTTGAGTTGGTTGTGACATGTGGAATCTCAGTAATTTTAATTTCGGTGGAAAACACACTCGGGGTTGAGGGAACTTCGGTAAAGTTAGACAGAAATTGGCAGATTCGCAAGATTCGCGTTTTGCGGTTCAATAAATCATAGGAGAAACGTTTTCATTGCACAATAGAGAGCTCAATCTAATCGTAGTAAGGTAGACAACAAGCTACAACGCGGTTTTCATCCGAAAGAACCGTGTACATATCTGGATAAATAAAATAACGCATCCCT
>NC_063202.1:12128970-12141470 GCF_017589495.1 Alosa alosa
AAGACCCAGCTCTTTAGAGAACATCTCCTCTTATAGCACCACTTACAACAAGTCTTGCTGATCCTAGCACTTACCAGCCGTCTTGAACTGACACTCAACTGTTTAAAAACAGCACTCACTGATGCACTTATTCTTACTGTACTCTACCGTTTTTAAATTGAACTAAAATTGTTGAGAGAATTGCTTTAAAACTTAACTGTTACCATGTTGTTAGTCGCTTTGGTTAAAAATGCGTCAGCTAAATGTAATGTAATGAAATGTAATGTAATGTAATTTGCTCGATGGCGTCAAGAGGCTAGATATGGTAACATCAATATAGTGAAAAGGGGTGAACAACACCATTATTTAAAGCCTAGCTCGCTTAATAGAAAATAATACATGTAAGCACACATATATTTGGACAGTCTTTTTTCCAAAAGGAACTTCAGTTGTACTTCAGCTGTCACAAAATGTAGTGGAGTAAAAAGTACAGATACATGAAAAAGCGACTTAAGTACAGTAATTGAGTAAATGTACTCAAGTAATGTCCACCACTCACTACCGCACACACAGATACACACACACACACACAGACTTCACTACCGCACACACAGATACACACACACACAGACTTTACTACATTACTCGTGCTGTTTAGGTTACTGCTGTCTGGAAAAGACGTGCAAACAGTAACAGTCTGATTTCATGTCACCTGCTAGTCAAGTCAAGTCAAGTCAAGTTTATTTATATAGCGCATTTCATACACAGAGGTCATTCAATGTGCTTTACATAAACAAAACAAAATAAAAAAAACACAATAATAACAAATAAAAGCATAGAAGGGCAATATAGTCAAAGAATAGTAAAAAAGAAAAAACAAAACACACAAGGTAAAATCATTTCAAAATAGAGAATGATTAAAAAGACAAAATAAAAGACACAAGGTAGAATCATTTTCCAGACAGATTCAGAAATTATAACTCAGTGCAGTTAGCAGAAAGCATCTGAGAATAGTTTGGTCTTAAGTCTAGATTTAAAACTGGCTACAGTTGGGGCCTTTTTAATTCTTTTAGTTCCCTCTGTCTTCCTCACCTTCTCCCAACAACACTCACAGTCTAGGCTTGTGTGTGTGTGTGTGTGTGTGTGTGTGTGACAGGTGTGTTTGAGCTGACTTCGTTCCAGATGCGTCCAGGCGGCCCATCGGTGTGGGGTGCGGCGTTCCAAGCTGCGGTCAGCGCTCACGCGGCCGTCGGCTACGCCTGGCCCGTAGGGGTCTTCCACAACGAGTTCGGACCTCTGAACCGCGGTGAGCTCTGATCTCCCTCTCTTTGGCTCAGTGTGTGTGTGTGTGTCTGTGTGTATGTGTGTGTTTGTGTACAGTCATGCAGCCATTGGCTATGGCTGGCCTGATCTTCCCTGTGTGTGTATGTGTGTGTGTGTGTGTGTGTGAGTGTGTATGAGTGTGAATGCGTGTGTGCGTGTGTCTCTGTGGGTGAGTGTATGTGTGTGTGAGTGTATGAATGTGCGCGCTGTGTGTGTGTGTGTGTATGAATGTGTGCAGCGTGTGTGTGTGTGTGTGTGTGTGTGTGTGAGTGTCTATATATACTCTATATGTATCTTTCTTCATATTGTCTGTGGTCTATTTAAATACAGTTTGCCATTGTCCACTCACCTTACATACTGTGTGGGTGTGTGTGTGGGTGTGTGCAGTGCATGTTCTTTGGTGGTATGAAGGGGCAGATCAGCGTGCAGCTGACAGACACAAAGCTCATGGGGACCCTCGAGTGGTGGCCGCAGGTAACACACACACACACACACACACACACACATGTACACACACACACACACACATGTACACACACACACACACACACACGTGCACACTCACACACATGTACACACACACACACACACATGTACACACACACACACACACACACACACACACACACACACACACACACACACACGTGCACACTCACACACATACACATGCGTACACTCACACACATAGACATGTGCACGCTCACACTCACACACACACACACACAAACACACAAACACATGCACAAACCGCACAAACACCAGTGTTGTGCGGTCTGTCCGAAATTAAGCGGTCACCCGCGGATAACCGCGTTTACCCTCAGTTCAAATTAATTAAATATGTATATTTAAAAAAAGTACTTTGAAAAAGTATTATGAGAAGGCTAACATCAATATTTAACTCATAATTGCTTTTCAAAGATATCATTGGTTGCAGCATACTTGCCACATAGTCAAGTCCAGTCAAGTCAGTTTTATTTGTGTAGCGCATTTCACATGCACAGAGCGCTACTTGCCACGTAGGCAAGTGTGACCTATCTACCTCTGTGATATGGAGACGCGAGAAGTTCAAATAATAAAGACACCCCTCCAGGAAAAGCCATATTATGGGAAATATTTGGAGAGGTTCTTAAAGAAGATGACAGTAGTGCAAGTTATGTTCTATGCACTTCTTGCAAAGCTAGAAGTATGACAGCCACAAAACAGGCATGACCAACATGACTCACGCTGAAAGCCCTCCCAGCCAAACCAAGAAAGTGCCTTTTCCCAGACCTCAAGCAAGCAATAGATTGCGTTATATTATACACTAACCTGGAACAGCTTTTTTAAACTAGGCACAAAACCTAATGACAAGTCGCTCAGTAAAATAATGCTGATACTTTACCACCTGCCCACATTAAGCTTTTAGCCTCCAGCCGTGAGCATTTGATAAGGGATGTCATGGGTAAAGGGTGCATGCAGGAATGTAATGTTACACAGACTACACACATGCCATGGTAGGTTCGCGCATTGGTAGCCTATGCGTATAAAAGTTACCTTAGTTTGTTGTGTCTGTGACTTTAAACAGTGCTTTAAGTTTAGTAAAGCTTTGTGCTTCATTCAGCATTATAAACCAGTTCTTATGCTAATGTTTTGAACAGCAATATATATCTCTTTTGCCTACCTTTCTGCCTCCACCATTTCTGTTTTCGAAATTATGTCCATGGCCTTGAAGTCTTATCTTAGTGTTTAGCTAATCCTTAGCTGGTTGCGTGCGTGCTAGCGCTTTTATTCTCATTATGTCATGCCTAGCTGTGTGTAGTTCTACTGCACAACATTTCGCAAATAAATGAGTTTGTTTTACAGAAATGGCCTACTGTCACACTGCATGGTAGACTATAACCAAACATTTTGTAAATAAGCGGGTCGGATCGCAGGTCGGTATAATTTTGTTTTAATTAAAGGTGCTCTAAGCGATGTCATACGTTTTTAGGCTAAACATTTTTTTGTCACTTACAGCTCCAAAAACAGCCACAAAACAACTTGGGCAAACCTTGCCCATAAAAACATAACAAACTGTTCCAGCAAATCACCGACGAGATGCGCGCTTAGGAGCGTTTCAATTGCACGAGAGGGAGGAGGAGTAAGTAGCGAGCTAGTGTTCTGTTTTGTTTGAACGTCAACAAAAGTGACGTTACCCAGCATTGCTTAGAGTGCCTTTAATATTCGCGTTCTGAGTTGTGGTTTGGTTGATTAAAATATCGGGCGAGCTCGGGTCGCTTGTGACCAGACCCGTACACCACTGATTCACACACACACACACCTGCGCACGCTCACACACATGCGCACGCCCACACACACAAACACACATACACATGCCCATACTCACACACATAAATGAACAGTGACTGTATACACTATCCATATGTCTAACATCTAACAAGTGTTTGTGTGTGCATGTATATGCCTGCATGTGTGTGTGTGTGTGTGTGTGTGTGTGTGTGTGTGTGTGTTCTCTTTGCAGTGAGGGAGAGTGTGTCTTATCTGGCGTCCCAGCAGAATAAGCTCATGTTCCCCACATCGTTTTCCCCCATGAAGTGAGGTCACCCCCCAACGCCCCGCATCCCAAACCCACTGCCCCTTTATCCCACTACCCCTTTACTACCCCTTACCCTGCCCAACTACCCCACTGCCCCCTTATCCCACTACCCCCCTACCCCTTACTACCCCCCTACCCCCTTACCCTGCCCCACTACCCCACTACTCCCCACCTGCCCCTACCCCTGTACCCCACTACCCCCTGCCTCTCTATCCCCCCTGCCCCACTACCCCCCTACCCTGCCCCTCACCCCCCAGAGGCTGAAGTGTCCAGACCCGTCCAGATATGAAGAACAATCATTATTCACTAGCGATGTGATTAACCGTCATCTGATGCCTTTAACACTAACGGTGTCTTTAACCCTTTATATCACCCTAAGATGATGTTATGACTGAGATAGGGGTCGTGTGGAGGAGGTTATGAGTGCATGAATATATATGAATAATAAGGGACTAATGCAGAAAACATTGAGCTTGATTAAGCATGATTCATTAATTAATTAGTGAATTAATTAGTTATTGAGCATGGTTAAGAAGAGGATCAGTGCTTCAAACTTGAATCAAATTTGAATTCACTCCTGGGACCAGTGTGACGTGTTACTTCAGTTTGTAAGACGACACCTTCCTGTTACCTGCAGATACTGGAACACACACACACACTCACTTATGTAGGATGTTACGTCATTTTGTACTATGCTGTGAATATTAATACACACACACACCCACACACTTACCATTACACATATATGCGTAGCAGGGGTGGCTTAGGGGCAAGTGTTAAGTGAGTGGTGGCTTCCATCAGACCACAAGTTCTCCTTCTGTGCTCATCTATGTAAGATACGCTGCTAGTGCTGACTCACCCTCACCTGCTCTCATTTAAGATCATAGTAACCTGACAACATGTTTGTTTTACCTGCTTCACTCTCCTGTAATAAAAGTGAAGATATGACAAACTGAGTTATTTATGAAATCATAACACACACACACACATGTGCGCCTGTATATGAAATTAAGTTTCTTAAACAACTAGAATGTTTTAATCAAAAGCTGTTGCAGTCGTGTGAGCGAGGTGCTCAGGTGTTCTGAACAAACAGGTAATACTCCATACTTTACACACACACACACACACACACACACAGGGCTGCAGACATTACTGTGTACTGGATACACTCCATACTCTACACACACACACACACACACACATACATACACACACACAGGACTGCAGGCATTTACTGTGGCTGGATGGATACCTCCATACTCTCCACACACACATACACACACACACACAGGGCTGCAGGCATTACTGTGTACTGGATACACTCCATACTCTCCACACACACACACACACACAGGGCTGCAGGCATTACTGTGTACTGGATACACTACATACTCTACACACACACACACACACAGGGCTGCAGGCATGACTGTGTACTGGATACACTCCATACTCTACACACACACGCAGGGCTGCAGGCATTACTGTGTACTGGATACACTCCATACTCTACACACACAGACACACACACAGGGCTACAAACATTGCTTTAAGAAGTTTCTGCTTCTGTCTCCTAACTGGATACACACCATACTATACACACACACACACACACACACACACAGAGACCCATCCATATGAGAAATAGCACACCCAGAGACAATTGTACAGATTTGTGGTAGTTTTATTGTTGAGGTTAGTGAGTAACATCGCCCCCCAATGGCAGGCTAGTGCATACAGTCCTCTTAACACAGCCAGCCAAGAACAGACACAGTGCTGTCATGAGCACACCAGCGCCACCTGGAGTCACTCTCAGGGGCGGCTCATACGAACCCAGGTCACTCAGTGCTCCTCTCCCTCCCTTCCTTTAGGTATCTGGACACGGCACTGGACTGAACTCTGTTTAGTGTCTTGTCGCTATGAATACTGACATTTTTGGACTCTAGAAGTTAGTTATTATGCCTACATAGATTCTAGAAGTAGTTAATTGTAGGAACTGAAATGGTTGGACTCTAGAAGTCTTAGTTGTTTTGGATACTGATACGTTTGGATTCTATCATGACATTGTTGCCATGAATACTGCCTATACTGTTGAATCAGCTGAGGTATTCAGGTGCTGTGATTGTGCAGCTTGACTTAGCAAAGCAAAAGTCCCCTAGCAAATCTCTTAATAAACATTTATTACAAAAGAGCAATCGCTTCAATCACACACCAAGGCCTTACCACAATCGCTCTGATTAGTCAACACAATACATAATGCCCAATTGGACTTCAATTCTAAAATTGTAAAAGTGGTTCATAGATTCTGTTTCTATTTACAGCATAAATAAAGGCACATGTTAAACGCAGAGATCAAACACTCAAATGTCTGAGACTGAGATGATTCTTCATGTGTGTGTGTGCTTTAGAGAACTGAGTCACACATACAATTGGGGACTATGACTGGGCCCCAGATACACACACACACACACACACACACACACACACACACACACACACACACACACACACACACACATAGACAAGGACATCAATCATGGCAATTGTTCAAGTGAAACACACACTCATTGGTGTGTGTGTGTTGGAAATTGCAGTTGCATTGACTTGCATTGAGCTCCTCTGTCTCCACGGGCCCCCCTGCAGGCGGTACCTCCCACGGCAGAATTACAGGTCAGAGGTCGTCGCCACAGCAACAGGGAGACGCAAGGAGGAGGATGAAGGTGTCCTTGCGAGCACGCCGTCCTGGTTGCCAGGCGACGAGGAGTCACACAAAACTGTCCTTGACCTCCTTTGGTGGTGGTTTGGGGGAGGGGCCGTGGGCGGAGTTTAGGAGGGACATGCCCACCAGCGTGTCTTTGAGACGCACTGATAGGTCCTTGGCGTGTTCCAATGGGTCATCACTCTGGTCTTTAGCAAAGTTCACAAACACCTGAGGGAGAGACAGACTGTTAATACCCCAAACACACACGCACACACACTCTGATACACACATACACACACTCTAACACACACACTGTAGTCTGTGAGATACTTATACTTACACACACACACACACACACACACACACACCCACACTTACGGTTCCACACTCTCACACACACACATTCACCTGGTCTAGTGTGGTCTGTGAAACGGAGTAGTCCTCTATGCAGAGGCGCTGCTTGTGCTTGGCCAGTGTGCTGAAGATCCAGGCCAGGGAGCTGAGGGCCGAGGGCAGCTGGTACTGCAGCAGGTTCCTGTGCTTTTCCTTCAGCAGTGACCCGGGGAACTCGGCCTGGATGAACGCCATCACCGGGCCCAGGTCCGGCTCGGGACCGCCCACACGCAGGACGATGGTGTAGCCATCACCAAAGCGGTTCTTCAGGTGCTGCACGCTGCCCAGGCAACGGAACCGGCCGTTGACCATGATGGCCATGCGTGTACACAAGGCCTCACACTCCTCCATACTGCAGAGAGAGAGAGAGGGAGAAGGAGCGAGAGAGAGGGAGAGAGAGGAGATAGAAAGGGAGAGAGAGAGAAGAGAGAGGAGGAGGGCGGAGAGTAGTGATCATACGGTTTTTGGTTTGTTTATTGTGGTGTTTCAATGTGTGTGTTTGATTATACCTGTATATATGTGTGTGTGTGTGTGTGTGTACCTGTGTATGTGTGTGTTTGTATATGCGTGTGTGTGTATGTGTGATTATACCTGTGTGTTTGTATGTGTGCGCGCGTACCTGTGTGAGGTGAGCACCACTGATCGTCCCTCCTTGATGATGCTGTGGATACAGTCCCAGAGGGCTCTGCGGGCTTTAGGGTCCATCCCAGTGGTCGGCTCATCCTGCAGGACATCAGAGTGGACTCAGTCACACACACTTTCCGGACAGAGGTGGCAGCTGTGTGTGTGTGTGTGTGTGCTCACCAGGAACACGACAGGAGGGCCTCCAATCAGGGCGATGGCAGTAGAGAGCTTCCTCATGTTGCCTCCACTGTAACTGCCTGCGGCTTTGTCCACGTACTTCACCAGACCCAGCTTACGGATGCCCCACTCTGCCACCTACACACACACACACACACACACACACACACACACACACACACACACACACACACACACACACACAGAGTTGTTAAATATACATATATTTCATTCATCCCCCTACATACACACATAAACATTTCTACATACATACACACACACACACACCTTTCTCCATCTCTGATACTCACTACAGTCATGGGCACTCCTTTAAGTACGGCACACACACACACACACCCCACACACACACACACACACACACACACACACACACACACACACACACTCCTGCTTCCCACACCTCCCCAACACACACACACACACTGATGCTCACACACACACACACACACCACACACACACACACACACACACACACACACATACACACACACACACAGACACACACACACACTCACCAACACACACACACTCACACATACTCACCAACACACACACTCCCCAACGCACTCACACAAACACACACACACTGATACTCACATCCACACACACACACACACTGATACTCACACACACACACACACACACACACACACACACACACACACACTGCTACTCACATCGCAGACTTCGTCCTCGGGCACCCCTCTGAGGATGGCGTAAAACTCCAAATGCTCTCGGCCCGTCAGGAGGTCGTGGATGGCATCAAACTGAGGGCAGTAGCCCATGTTCTGATGCACCTCATCAATCTCACGCAGAATACTGCAAACACACACACACACACTTTAATTACACACCCTTACATATGCACATGTAACAGTGGCATAGTGTGTGAACAGAGGCATAGTGTGTGTACAGTAAATGTATATTTAAGTGTAAGTGTGTGTAAGTGTAAGTGTGTGTGTGTGTGTGTGTGTGGTTTTGTGTGTGGTTGTGTGTGTGTGTGTGTACCTGTCAACATGTGTGTGTTTGTATATCGCGTGTGTGTGTATGTGTGATTATACCTGTGTGTTTGTATGTGTGCGCGCGTGCCTGTGTGGTGAGCACCACTGATCGTCCCTCCTTGATGATGCTGTGGATACAGTCCCAGGGCTCCTGCGGGCTTTAGGGTCCATCAGTGATTAGGCTCATCCTGCAGGGGACATCAGAGTGGACTCAGTCACACACACTCGGACAGAGAGTGGCAGCTGATGTGTGTGTGTGTGTGTGTGTGTGTGTGTGCTCACCAGGAACCACGACAGGAGGGCCTCAATCAGAGGCGATGGCAGTAGGGAGCTTCACTCATGTTGCCTCCACTGTAACTGCCTCGCGGCTTTGTCCCGTACTTCACCAGACCCAGCTTGGATGCCCCACTCTGCCACCTACACACACACACACACACACACACACCTACACACACACACACACACACACACACACAGGTTGAGTTGTTAAATATACATATATTTCATTCATCCCCTACATACACACATAAGCATTTCTACATACATACACACACACACACCTTTCTCCATCTCTGATTACTACAGTCATGGGATCCTTTATGGACATCACACACAGTCGTTTTACCCACACACACACACACACACACACACGCGCACGCACACGCACACTCGCCAACACACACAACGCCCAACACACACCTGCAGCACACACACGTTTACACACAAACACACACACACGCACACACACACACACACACACACACACATCATGCCACTCATACACCTGGACACAGACGCACGCATCGCCAACACACACTCACACATGCTCGCCAACACACACACTCCCCAACGCACTCACACAAACACACACACACTGATACTCACATCCACACACACACACACACACTGATACTCACACACACACACACACACACACACACACACACACACACACACACACACTGCTACTCACATCGCGGGGCTTAGTCCTCGGGCACCCCCTCTGGGGGATGGTGGTGGAATCCAAATAACCATCCCGTCAGGGATCGGGTGGATGGCGTCAGGCCTGGGGGCAGTGGCCCATGTTCTGGTCACACCTCATCGATCTCCATGAGGGATGCTGCCAGACACACACACACACACTTTGATACACACCCTTACATATGCATGTAACAGTGGCATAGTGTGTGAACAGAGGCATAGTGTGTGTACAGTAAATGTATATTTAAGTGTAAGTGTGTGTAGAGATGAAATGATAAGGATATTGATATCAGTAATGTTTTTAATGATTTATTGTCAGTGATGATGATGATATCTGTGTCGATTCGCGTTCATCAGATATTGATGATGTGTGTTCTGTTTAAACAAGTGGGCCCGAAATTATTATCTTCGCATCTCACCTCTTCCCTGCTAGGAAGGCCTCTCCACTGGTGACCGGTGAGTCTCCAGTCAGCATCTTAAAAGTGCTGGTCTTCCCTGCACCATTCACTCCCAACAACCCGAAACACTGGAGAGAGGGATAGAGAGAGAAGAAGAGAGAGAGAGAAAGAGTGAGGGAGAGAAGAGAGATAGAGGGAGAGATAGAGAGATAAAAGTTATTAGAAAGGTGAAAATAATAATGTTATTACATTTAGCAGACACTTCTTGACCAAAGTGACTTACATATGTCAGCTATATTAACTTAGGGTTAAAAATTGACATCAAGGGACCTGTGATTGGAAGCCCGAGGGACCGACAACTTTCAGGCTACTGCCCGTCTATTGCTCGTAACCACTACACTACCACCGCCCCCAGCAGTGCACAACAACCACACACACACACACACACACACACACACACACACACACACACACACACACACACACACACACACACACACACACACACACACACACACACACACACACACACACACACACACACACACACACACACACACACACACACACACACACACACACACACACACACACACACACACACACACACACACACACACACACATCCACTCCTGGGGGGATGCCCACACACAAGCGATCCACTGCCGGCTTCTGCTTCTTCTTGTATACCTATGGAAACAACACACAAACACACACACACATTACTTATAAAACACAAATACAGAAATGGTGATTTAGACTGTAGGTGGTTCTTGGTTTTTGTATGCTTGGTGAGAAAGATGTATGGCAATAAAACCCATTTCATGTTATGACGCACACACACACACACACACACACACACACACACACACACACACACACACACACACTCGGGTTGATCAGCTCAGGATCATTGTCGCTCGTACTATCGGATGGTTCTCTCGCCACATCCTCATCCTCCTCCCCTACAGGCCTCAGCTTCACACTCATAGAACTACACACACACAAACACACACACACACACCCCACACACATTATACACACACCGCACACACACACGCCACACACACACACACACACACACACACACACACACACACACGGACCACACACACACACACAAACACACAGACCCCACACGTTAATGCATGCACACACACACACACACACACACACAGACACACACACACACGCACACACACACATTATACACACACACACAGACACACACACACACAAACACACACACACACACACACACACACACACAGACACACAGACACACACCCCACACACATTATACACACACATGCACACACACACACACACACACACACACACACACACACACGCACACACACACATTATACACACACACACAGACACACACACACACACACACACACAAACACACACACAGAGGAAGAAACAATCACATGTTTAAATCAGCTGTGAACTGTGATGTCAGTAGGTGGAATGGTGAAGAGGAAGATGATGCTGATGCTGGTGGTGATGATGCTGGTGGTGATGATGAAGGCCTCACCTGGGCTTGAAGAAGAAGCGGTACTGGATGAGGATGGTGATGATGAAGAACACCGCCCCCTCCACTGCCATGGCAAACAGGTTCTTCCCCACCATGTCCCAGTCCAGGGGCGAGCGGAACCGGTTCTCCCCTGAGGAACACGCACAGCGTTAGAACACAGTGGAATTGGCTGCTGTTTGAGCATACATGTGTGTGTGTATTTCATGTGTGTTATTATTAATGAAATGTGTGTATGTGTGTGTCATAGTATGTGTTAATTATTAAGGTGGGTGTGTGTGTATTAATACAACTATTGAGTATTATAGTGCGTGAAGGGGTATGGGTAGAATAATGTGTTTATGTGTCAATAGCTATATTATTAATATATAATGGTGAAGAATATTAGTGTGGTAATAATATAAGTATATATACTTTTTTGATCGTGAGGAAATTTGGTCTTTACATTTAGCAATGGTGAATTGAGTGAAACACTCAGCACACAGTAAACACACAGTGAGGTGAAGCACACACTAATCGGCGCCATGAGCTGCCTGCAACAACGGCAGCTTTTCGGGGGAGCAGTGATGGCGAGGGGTTA
This sequence comes from Alosa alosa, assembly GCF_017589495.1. Classification (NCBI taxonomy): domain Eukaryota; kingdom Metazoa; phylum Chordata; class Actinopteri; order Clupeiformes; family Clupeidae; genus Alosa; species Alosa alosa. Next base: position 12,141,268 of record NC_063202.1, read on the forward strand.
GGTGCCTTGCTCAAGGGCACTTGTGTGTGTGTGTGTGTATGTGTATGAGTGTGTGTGTGAGTGTGTGTGTGTGTGTGTGTGAGGTGTGAGTGTACGTGCTCACCGAAACGTTCCAGGGCATCAGCCATGGCCTGGTTCTTCACCATGTCGATGAGACCACGCCCCAAACAGAAGTGCGGGAAAATGAGGAACACGTTCTTCAG
>NC_063202.1:12143970-12151470 GCF_017589495.1 Alosa alosa
TTGGGTAGTGACTGGATAGTTTGCAGTTTCACAAATCATACATCACTTTGGGTAGTGATTGGATAGTTTGCAGTTTCACAAATCATACATGTGTGTGTGTGTGTGTGTTTGTAGTGTGACTGGTGTGTGTGTGTCAGGGGTTTGATGTGGCTCTAACCTTTTGCCAATGATCTGAGCGTAGGTCTTCACCAAGTAGTCGGAGATGTTCCTACTGGTCAGATTCTGAAGCGTGTCCAGAGCACTTATCTTTATCTAGAGAGAGAGAGACAGAGGGAGAGGGAGAGAGAGACAGACAGAGGGGGAGCAGTGGTAGAGAGAGATGTGTCATGTGATCGAGGAACCACGCTATGCTGAAGTGTTAAACTCAGCCAATCAGCTGCCTTCTGTCTCTGCACATGACATCACTTCCTGTTACCTGTGGTGGCGGGAGGCCGCCTGCGCCTGCAGGGCACTCTGGGAGCATCCGCTTGTTGCCCTGGCAACTGCACTCGCACGCCGGAGACGGGTCATCCATGGTCCAGTTCTGAGAGGCAAACAGGGCCAGAACACTCTCCGGAACCTCTGGCACTAGCCAATCCTCATCCCCCATGGTGCACTGCATATTCCTGTCAGCCAATGAGGACACAGGGCGCTGAGTGAGTGGTGGACAGAAATATGTGTGTGTGTGTGTGTGTGTGTGTGTGTGTAACAATGTATTAATTGTGTGTATTAGGTGTGTGTGTGTGTGTGTGTGTGTGTGATAATGGATATGTATTGTGTATGTGTGTGTATGTATTATTATTATTAATGAAATTGTATGGAGTATTTGTGTGTGTTTGTGTGTTTCAATGATGATGTGTGTGTGTGTGTGTGTGTCCAATGATGAAATCTGTAATGAGATATTCTGTTCACTGATAGAGATTAGTGCTGTGATTTGGCTTGGTGGTTGTGACAACATGCTAACATGATTTTGATTGGCTTCTGGAGGTGTGACTCACGGTGCTGGACGGTCGATCATGCAGCGAGTTCCTAAGCCTGGTCCGTCCACGAGAGCCGCCAGGAGTCTCTGCATGGTGGCGTCTTCAGGGTCATCTATTACACACACACACACACACACACACACACACACACACACACACACATCAGTCTCCACTTCTCACACACACACTCTGATTCTGTGTGCACATGCACACATGTGTATATGACATCTTTCAGTGTGTGTGTGTGTGTGTGTGAGTGTGTGAGTGTTACCTGATGAAGGTGTTCTGTTCCTCGTACATCCAGGGCTGCAGGGCAAGGCTGGGGTATTTGCCAAAGGGAGGAACGATGAGGCTGAACACCAGAGCGATGCACACAAACACAGCAGGCAACACAATCTGAAAACACACACACACACACACACACACACACATACAAACACTCAAAGTTATATACAAACACATCACCAGAGTAATGCAGGGCAGGCAAAACAATATGCAAACACACACACACACACACACACTCAAATGTGTATGTACCTGGGCAAAGAACCCCTTCCTGGAGCGACGGGCATAAAGGAATCGTTTCCATAGCAACGCCACAAACTGCTGCTTCCGAAGGCTCCACCCCTTCACCTGATAGGCACCTTTACCGTCCACACCACTGAGCCAATCCGTCTCACGAGATTCTACAATACACACACACACACACACACACACACACACACACACACACACACACACAATGGGAGTGAATGTTTGAATACTGCACTTGTACTGTTCCATTTGAAAAGAGACTTGGGTATTTGTTACGTCTGCAATTGCGTCTGTGTTTGTCTACAGGAGTCAACACATTTAATGTGTGTGGATATCTATTGTGTGCATGTGTGTGTGTGTGTGTGTGTGTGTACCTGGGTCTGCTTCTGAGTCGTTGTCGTTCTGGTCATCTTCAGTGTTGGGTTTCAGGCAGCTCTGGTGGTCTCCTCCAAACGCATGGTGTCTGCGTCGCCTACGCACGGGCAGGGTTCCATCTGCACACACACACACACACACACACACACACACACACACACACACACACAGGTCAAAACAACAGGTGCAAGCTAAGTTAATTTGTAAAAAGGGTTTAGTGCAATACACACGAACACACACACACACACACACACACACACACACACACACACACACACACACACACACACACATACACACTGTACCTGAGATGATTTCAGTGTCAACTCCACTGTCCTGTGCAACCTTCAGGAAGATCTGTGGAGGGGTTGAGAGAGTGAGTAAGAAAATCAGCGTGTGTGTGTGTGTGTGTGTGTGTATGTGTGTGTGTGTGTGTGTGTGTGTGTGTGTGTGTGTGTGTGGGGTATGTGTGTGGGTGTGTGTGTGTGTGTGTGTGTGTGTGTGTGTGTGTGTGTGTGTGTGTGTGTGTGTGTGTGTGTGTTTGTGTGTGGGTGTGTTTAATGTAAAAAACGTGACCAGGTAGTATTGTAGAGACAGACATAGAGACGTACACTAAGTCCAAGTCAGTAAAGTGTGTGTGTGTGTGTGTGTGTGTGTGTGTGTGTACCTCTTCCAGGGTAGTGTCAGACACGCCATAGCTTGAGATGCCGAGGTCAGCAAGGCGATCGTCCATCTCATGGAAGAGCTCGACGAAGGCGCCGTCTTTGGCGGACGCGTAGGGCAGTACAAAGGTGATCTCATGTCCGAGGTCCTCCACCAGCCGAGCTCCAGGAACGTGCTTCAGAATCACGCCGCAGATCAGAGACACGTCTGCAGGGGGCACCACTGAGTCCACTACACACATGCACACACGTGCACACACACATACACATAAAAAGGCAAGGTGAAAAAAGACACTTTCTTAGATATACAGTGCGGATACTATTTAAGTTTAGTTTTATGTTTTAACACAATACCACAAAAGAGAGAGAGAGAGAGAGAGGGAGAGAGAGGGAGAGAGAGAGGAAGAGAAAGAGAGAGGGAGAGGAAGAGAGAGAGAGAGAGGGAGAGAGAGTGAGAGGTAGAGAGGGAGAGAGAGAAAGAGAGAGGGAGAGAGAGAGAGAGAGAGAGAGAATGAACTCACCGACGGCTGTGGCGGCTTCACTTTCCTGATCACTGCCGAGACCCGCATCAGAACTACTGTCAGAGCCATTATCCTCCTGAACACACACACACACACGCACACACCAAACACACACACACACCATTTATTCATGAGTATCATGATGTGTCATTCTACTGTATCATATGCATATTATGTATGTAATGTAGGGTGCATGGTGTGTGTATCTGCACGTGTGTGTGTGTGTGTGTGTCTGCACGTGTGTGTGTGTCTGCATGTGTGTGTGTATCTGCACGTGTGTGTGTGTCTGACCTTCTTGGTGTAGGACACCGTGCTGGCGGAGTTTCTGCAGGAGTTGAGGGACTGCTCGCCGTCTCTTTTGACCAGTGTGAGGTAGTAGCCGCTGCCCAGCTGCGTCTTCAGGTAGAGGGAGGAGCCCACGCAGCACAGGCGTCCGTGCGAGATGATGGCAATCCGGTCGCCCAGGATGTCCGCCTCGTCCATGTGGTGTGTCGACAGAATGATGGTGCGGCCTGCAGGACACGGACAAACCGTCCAATCAGCTTCTGAGTGTGTGTGTGTGTGTGTGTGTGTGTGTGTGTGTGTGTGTCTGTGTGTCTGTGTGTGTGTGCGTGCGTGTGTGTGTGAGAGACTCACCGGCACGGTATTTCAGCAGTAGGTCCCAGATGCCTCGGCGTGCGTAGGGGTCAACTCCCGCCGTCGGCTCATCAAGAATCACGACCTGAGAGCCACCCACAAACGCCAGAGCCACCGACAGCTTTCTTTGCATGCCACCTGTAAACACACACACACACACACACACACACACACACAGACACACGCATGCATTAGAAATGCAGTAGTCGTTATGAAGATGAACATGCCCTGGATACTCACTAGTATTGCATCTGCTTTCCACACTTTATTTCTCTGATCTCATCCCTTCAAATTGATTTATTTTAACGGTCAAAAATGCATAGAAAGCAGCACATGAACACACACACACACACACACTGACCTGAAAGAGTGCTGGTGCATGAGCTGCGTTTGTGAGGCAGGCCTGTGTCGGTCAGAATCTGCTCCATTTCCTCCTTCACCCTCTCCTCAGATAGGCCCTTCAGTCGCGCATAGAACCAGATGTGCTCCTCCACCGTCAGCCTGCAACACACACACACACACACACACACACACACACACACACACACACGCACAAACACACACACACACACACACACACACACACACACACACACACACACACACACACACAGGGTTACACACTCGCACACACACAAAAACACAGACATGTCCACACTGAAGAGGACTCACACACACACACACTCACATGCTGAACAAGGGAGTTGTATTGCGGACACACACACACACACACACACTCACATGCTGAACAAGGGAGTTCTATTGCGGACACACACACACGCACACACATGCTGAAGAGGATGTTGTGTTGGACACACACAGTGGCGGATTTAGCAAATTGGGGGCCCAAGGCGAAGGTATGTATGGGGCCCCCCCATCCGATCTTTAAAAGAGAAAAAAAAAATGTAGCCTACCGACTGAATGGTGGATAGGCAGGTAAAAGCTAATCTAATGGAAAGTAAAGGTTGGAGAGGAGAAAAAAACCTTCCCCTTTAAACCCTGCATACACTTCTTTACTCCAAAATGAAGATGGAAAGCAGAGAACACACAAAGTGTAGCACTACACAAACTAATAGTCACGATAGCCCAACAGAGAAATTTACCATACTTTTTTTACAATTTACCATACTTTTAAAGCATTCATGATGCAGTGTTTCCCATACATTGACTTATTTGTGGCGGCCCACCACAATATCAACATTGACCACCACACAATGATTTTCCAGGTTGTACAAAATTGTGCTTAAATCTGGTTAGCATCATAACCACGCTGTGCTAGTTTGTTAAAACTGTTGTATTTAAGAAGTTAATTCTGCAAACCAACCACCACAAATGGAATTCAATACTGTGGGAAACACTGCATGATGACAAGGGTTTTTTTTTTTTTTTTTAGGTTGGTTGGGGCCCCCCTACTAAGACTACTGGTAGGGGGGCCCCAAGCAGCCGCCTACCTATGCCTCCATGTTAAGACCACCCCTGGACACACACACACACACTCACATGCTGAAAAGGACGTTGTGTTGGACATACACACACACACTCACATGCTGAAGAGGACGTTGTGTTGGGCATACACACACACACACACACACACACACACACACACACACACACACACACTCACATGCTGAAGAGGACATTGTGTTGGACACAAACACACACACTCACATGCTGAAGAGGACGTTGTGTTGGACACACACACACACACTCACATGCTGAAGAGGACGTTGTGTTGGACACACACACACACGCTGAAGAAGACGTTGTGTTGGACACACACACACACACACACACTCACATGCTGAAGAGGACGTTGTGTTGGGGACACACACACACACACACACTCACATGCTGAAAAGGACGTTGTGTTGGACACACACACACACACACACTCACATGCTGAAGAGGACGTTGTGTTGAGGACACACTCCAAGACTCTGTCGGATGGCGCTCAGGTCGGAGCGGATGTCTTTGCCCAGGATGTAGGCCGTGCCAGAGGTGGGCGGGAACAGCCCTGTCAGGATGGACCTGGAAAAACCAATCAGAGGAGAGCTGCTCACAAAACCTTCAATCACTTGTGTCACAATGCTATAGCTAAGACCAGTGGATATAAATAGAGCTGTATGGAGGTGTATTGGTGCTTGTCAGATGCTAGTGTGTTAGCTTGCTAGTAACCCTGTGGACTGTATGGAGGTGTATTGGTGTTAATCAGATGCTAGTGTGTTAGCTTGCTAGTAACCCTGTGGACTGTATGGAGGTGTATTGGTCAGTAGACTCACATGGTAGTGGTCTTGCCGGCTCCGTTGTGGCCCAGGAAGGACGTGATCTGTCCCTCGTAGAAGCCGAGCGAGAGGCCGTCTACGGCTAGCTTCCTGCCGTGCCGATACACCTTCACCAGATTCTCTATGTACACACCCAGAGGGAGATGCACTGGCTCCTCCTCCATACACACACCTGCCACACCCAACACACAGCCAATCAGACACAGTCAATACATGACATCACTTCCTCTACTACTACTTAGTGTAATGTAAATTCAATTGAATTCAAATCTACTGTTCTGCTTGTGGGCAGGCATTCCACCAGACAGTTGAAGAAGCTAGGACTTACCGGCTGCGTTTTCCCTCCGGCCCTGCGTGGCGGTGCCACCTTTGGCCCCTTGGCCGTCCCCAAACCAGTAGGAGCGGGTGAAGGGGAAGTACCAGGGCCGTGGGATGCCGTACTGACCAGGGAATACGGCCTCGATGTACCAGGTGAGGAGGGCGTAGAGGGCAGCATCGAAGTACATGATGAGCAGGGACGTGGTCAGGCTGTAGTCGTCCTCCTGGTGTGGACTGTCCAGCAGGTTGCTCCACTGGATGCCCAGACCCTGCTCCTCAAACAGCGCAAAGTACTCACAGCCAAAGCCAAATGCCACCGGGGACAGCAGGCTCTGCACACACACACACACACACACACGGACATTAAAACACAATTAACATACACCACTATGTCTGTTGAAGTGTGTGTGTGTGTGTGTGTGTGTGTGTGTGTGTGTGTGTGTGAGAGAGAGAGAGAGAGAGAGAGAGAGACTCACAGCGACCACTTTGGTGGAGAAGCCCACATACTCCTCCCAGGCGACACACAGCACGTAGGGCAGGTAGAGAGTGAAGTAGATGATGCCTCCGCAGGCAGCAGCCAGGTTGGCGCGCGAGAACACCGTGCTGATGAGGAAGCACTGCATGATGGTTACCACGGCGAAGGAACTCAGGAACAGGAAGACCACGCCCGGGTCACTGTAGGGCAGGAGGTTACCCATCTGAACACAGAGAGAGAGATGCGGTTGTTATTATGCAATTATTTACATCAATAAATATAAAAAAAGACTGCTGTTATACTCTTAGTTTATTTATATACATCAATAAATATAGAAAAGACTGTTGTTATACTATTAGTTTAATGTGACATGACTACATCACCATTATACTACTAGAGAAAGAGGGAGCGCGAGCGCTGCTCATCTGAGGACAATAAAAAAAACAAGACATGTCTCAGAATCTCCACTCCAGTCACAACAGAGAAAATAACATTCACATTCTCTTATCTGTCCTCTTATTGTGAAAACAAGAGTGTGGACTGTATGTGAGAGAGAGTAGAAGAAGACACTTATCTGAATCAGAGCTAGTGAGTAGAGCGCAAGCGAGGAGTGGAGCGGATGGAATTTTGTTGGAGTGCAGAGCGCTTTTTAATTTAGAGGCCAGAGCGGCCGCTCTGTTCCGCTCCAATTTCACATGACAATGTGGTGACACTGTTTCAGTGAGTAAAGATTCATTT